>NC_053438.1:34448656-34492604 GCF_007990345.1 Gossypium hirsutum | reverse complement strand
ATTTAGACTAATATGAATATAAAGATGTACTATAAAACATTTAATAAGCTGAATTAAAAAATGTCCAGATTAAGACACATTTATTTAATTAAATGATTTGAGCTGATTCAAAAACTAACACAACTAATTAAATTTATTAAAAATAAATTTAATCAGCTCCTTGAACTAATTAAGTGCCGAATTGAGCTAAATTGAGCTGACACAAGCTAAAATCAGCTTGTAGGAAATTGCGAATCAAGCTAGTTGAGCTGGGCGTTTATGGGCAATCAACCATCACTCCACAATCGAGCAATATAGCTTGCTACAGCATATTGGAACTTCTTGGCACGTGCTCCAGTAATTGGCCCCAAAGGCAACTCCATGGATCGGCACCTATCTTCATGGGCGAGCTCATATCATCCTCCCTCTCTTCGAAGCGATTCGTCCTCGAATCGCCACCTACAACAAAAGGAGAAAGGTCAGCAACGTTAAAACTTGCACTCACTGCATACTCACCCGGTAGGTCAATCTTGTAGACGTTGTCATTGATCCGTTCCAATACTTGAAAAGGGCCATCACCCCTTGATTGAAGCTTGGATTTCCTTTGATCGGGAAACCGTTCTTTGCGCATGTGGATCCAAACCCAGTCACCGGGTTCGAACACGACTCGTTTGCGCCCTTTATTTGCCCCTCGAACATATTGTTCGGTTCTCCTCTCAATATTATCCTTAACATTTTTGTGCAATTGTTTAACAAATTCGGCCTTCTTTTTGCCATCTACATGTATAATTCATTAGAAGGCATAGGAATCAAATCAAGAGGAGTAATGGGATTAAAACCGTATACTACCTCAAAAGGAGAAAATTTCGTAGCAGAATGAACGGTTCGATTGTATGCGAACTCCACATGAGGTAAGCAATCTTCCCACATCTTCAAATTCTTTTTCAAAATAGCTCGAAGCAAAGTTGATAGCACACAGTTGACTACTTCGGTTTGGCCATCCGTTTGAGGGTGGCATGTCGTTGAAAATAGAAGTTTGGTGCCCAATTTCCCCCACAACGTCCTCCAAAAATGACTTAGAAACTTTGTGTCGCGATCAGAGACAATGGTTCGAGGGATCCCATGCAACCTAACAACTTCCTTGAAAAACAGACTAGCAACGTTAGTAGCATCATCAGTTTTATTACAAGGTATAAAATGGGCCATTTTGAAAAACGTTCTACAACAACAAATATTGAATCTCTCCCTCTTTTGGTTCTTGGAAGGCCCAGAACGAAGTCCATTGAAATGTCTACCCACGGAGCATCAGGAATAGGCAACGGGGTGTATAATCCATGCGGTTTGATTCGTGACTTTGCCTTCTTACAAGTGATGCAACGATCACATTTCCTTATTACGTCACGTTTCATTTTGGGCCAATAGAAATGTTCATGCAATATTGCTAAAGTTTTAGCAATTCCGAAGTGGCCCATAAGTCCTCCGCTATGAGCTTCTTCTACAAGGACGTTTCTCACAGAACTTTGAGGCACACAAAGCTTGCCTTCACGAAATAAATAGCCCTCATGCTGAAAATACTTTTCACAAGCACCATGCGAACAAGACTCATAAATTTCACCAAAGTCAGCATCAGATTTATAAAGATCTTTGATAAATTCGAAACCAAGCAATTTAGAATCCATTAAATTGACAAGTGCGTACCTTCGTGATAGGGCGTCGGCTACAACATTTTCCTTACCCTTTTTATACTTGATCACGTACGGAAACGATGGAGCTTGCCTACGAACCAAATGGAGAACGAACAAGAAGCTATTAAGCTGCCCATTGGTCCGATAACGCGAGCTAGAGCTAAACGATTTAAAGATGCTATTTTAGCATTGGTGGAACGGATTGAGGAAAATGAAAGCAAAGAGCTTAAAGACGAGCTGAATATTTTCAACTTCTTTGAAGTTGAAATTCGTTCTAGCTAATTAAATTGCTGCTGGATTTTAAACCAATTAAATAAGCATTTAATTAAGTCTTATTACAGCTTATTAATATGTTTTTATTTAATATAAGTGTTTAATATGTCTTAATTTAGTTACATTAAAGATGTCTTGATTTCATTTAGTTTGTCTAAATTATTACATGTTTTAAATCTGTTCAACCGAATTTGTGTCATGCTTTATTAATATTTAAGTTGTTTCAATGTTAAATTAGGATGTTCACATTATGTATTTACTTAGTTCAGCTTAATTTGATTGAAATTAATTAAGTTCATGTGTGTTTTTAGGTACAGCCGAATTTGAAGATTCATTGGGCAGATTCATGCATGAAGATTCAATGGATTGAAGATGCATGCATGTTGGGTTCAATGCACCAAATGATACATGCATGGACTATATTAAAGATGGTGTGCTGATTGTTGAAGTTCTCTAAGTGACCATTCGGCCAAAAGAGATGATTTTCCATTCTCCAAAGCTGCCATTTATTTCCTTCACATTGCTGGGTACATTGTGGCTATTCGGTTCATGATGTTCACACCTTATGGTCATTCAAAACCGTCCATTCACACTTCCAAATGACTGTTCAAGTTGCTAATTAATGATGGTAATTTTTCAGCAATAGTTGCTTCATGAATGACCCCATTATGATCATTGATCGAACCTAGCCTATTCATGCACATCCAAGATGTTCAAGGTGCATTTTCCCATCTAGAAGATGACCATTGGAGCTCTCATTCAGCCGAATCTACATGGGCTAATAATTTTGCATTCATGCTGAATTTTAGTTCATTGTTTACTTAGAAACTAAGTCTTGAATTTGTCCATTCGGCTACTAGTAGAAAGGCTATAAATAGTTGTTGAATTTCTTGTAAAAGGACTTTTTGCCAAATTTCTGAATGAAACATAATTTTAGTGAGAAATTCACTCTCTTTATTCTCCAAAGCTCAAATTGACTTATCTTCAACGAGTGGCGTCAATCTGACTTTGTTCGAACTTATCACCCATTGGTGTGGCGTTCTTCATACCGTAGGTTCCTATTTTGCTAAATAGAGGGTCTCGGTTTTTATCCTATTTCCATTTCTTTCTTTGAAACCTTAAGCCCGGGTCCTTATTTGATAATAAGGGTTCGATCTTGTTTCATCGAATTACCCAGCAAACAACAACCCATTAAACTCCTTTGTTCCTAAAGCCATCCAACTTCAAACACCAAGACTTGAATTTGATTCAATTCCGACACTACCTAATTTCGATCGGGAAAGATTACGACTCGTCTTTACATCCGAAACGAGCTCGTATCAGTTGGTATCAGAGCTAGCTAAATTAGGTACGTAAATCGTAGCTTCGAAAAAAAAAAGTTAAAAAAAAGTTTCGAAAAAAAAAATCCGAAAAAAAAAGAAGGAAAAAAAATTGCAAAAAAAAATTGCATACGGTCTAGGTGCGTACGAAAAGAACGTGAAATATCCGTAAAAAAAAAAAAAAAAAAAGAGTCTGGAATCACTTCAACAAAAATTTTTCCGAAATCATATTATACACCCTTTTATACCCCTTTGAGTGAAATTTCACACTATTAAAAAAAAAATTCAATTCGTGAATTCATTTTATACGCCACATCTTGAAACCTTTCTTTCTTTCGAGCCTACCCTAAACCATACGATTTTTCCTTTGTTTAGCCTTTGAAGCCGACCCACAAGTGGGATAAGTCTAAGGTAGCTTTTTAGAATATCGAGAGTTGGATTTGAGAGGTAAAAGGCAAGAGAGTACATCAAGATAAAAGCCGAAAATAGAGTGAAACACGAGAGGAGTGAATTTTTTTTTCTTGTGAGCGAATTTGTGAGGTTTTTGTGGTGAGGAAATATTTTGTTCTTATTTTAAACATGTCTAGGAGTCCGGATCGTCGAGCAACAAGTGGAGGAGCTTCGAATGCTGCTGGTGGAGGAGTAAACCTTCAACCGAGGAGAAACGTTCCCGGAGGTGGAGTGCCCGATCTCCAAGTCCAAGCAATCGTACGAGAAATCTCTCGTCTGTTCCAACCTCAATTCGATTCTCTCAATGAACGAATGGAACAAATGGAGGAACAAAGCCAACGTGCGAACACCCCTCCTATTCCGAGAAGAGAGCGAGAACGTCCATGGCAACATGCAAATGATCTATATGAACAAAGTGACGATGAAAGTGATCGAGGTTCACGACAAAGTGCAAGGAGACGAGGTCATCGAGCACGAGAACAAAGAGATCGAGAGAGGCCCGATGATGATTTAAAGAATATTAAAATGGCGATTCCTGCTTTTCAAGGAAGATCGGATCCCGAGGCCTATCTTGAATGGGAGAAGAAGGTGGAATTAGTTTTCGAGTGCCACAATTACTCGGAAAGCAAAAAGGTGAAGTTAGCTGCTATAGAATTCTCCGACTATGCAATAATATGGTGGGATCAACTCACGTTGAGCCGAAGACGCAATGGAGAACGTCCCGTGTCTACATGGGCGGAAATGAAAGCAATAATGAGAAAGCGTTTTATTCCTGCTTACTATCACCGGGAGTTGTATCAAAAGCTCCAAAGCTTAACTCAAGGCCAACGAAGCGTGGAGGATTATTACAAAGAAATGGAAGTGGCCATGATCCGCGCCGATGTGGAGGAAGATCGAGAAGCCACCATGGCTCGATTTCTCGCCGGCCTTAACCGAGATATCGCAAATATCGTCGAACTACACCACTATGTTGAGGTTATTGATATGGTCCATATGGCCATAAAGGTCGAAAAACAACTAAAAAGAAAAGGTACGTCACGAACTTTCTCTAACACTTCTTCTATGCCTAGGTGGGGGCAAGGGACCAACAAACGTGACATACCAAGCCGAAACAAAGAAGTAAGTGGTGCCACCAAGTTTAACAAACCGATTGCCGAAACGAGTAAAGGAAAGATGGAAGCCCAACCAAGTCGATCTCGAGACATAAAATGTTTCAAATGCCTTGGAAGGGGCCACATCGCGAGCCAATGTCCAAATCGGAATGTGATGTTTGTTCGAGACGATGGCGAGATTGAATCTGAAAGTGAACAAGAGAAGGAGGCCATTGAACAAACCGAAGATGAAGAAGATGTTGAACAAGCCGAAAATGGAGAAATATTGGTGGTAAAGAGAAGCCTTACTTTGCAAGGTGCCGAAAACGATCAACAACGCGAAAACATTTTTCATACGCGATGTCAAGTGCAAGGTAAGATTTGTTGCGTTATAATTGATGGGGGAAGTTGTACAAATGTGGCAAGTTCAATGATGGTGGAGAAACTCGGATTGGCCACCATTAAACATCCCCATCCGTATAAACTCCAATGGCTTAACGATGGTGGAGAATTGAAGGTAACGAAGCAAGTGTTGATTTCGTTTACAATTGGGAAGTATCAAGATGAAGTTATGTGTGACGTCGTACCAATGCATGCGGGGCATCTTCTTTTGGGGAGGCCTTGGCAATTCGACAAGCGAGCGATTCATGACGGATATACAAACCGATACTCTTTCAAACACATGGGACGAATGGTGACGTTAGCTCCATTATCACCGAAACAAGTGTATGAAGATCAACTCAAAATGAGGAGTTCGATTGAAAAATCAAAAGAAATCGAGAGAGAGCAAAAAATGAAAAGAATAAAGAAAAGAGTGAAGAAAAGAAGAAAAACAAAAAGATGAGTGATAAAAAAAGAGAGAGTGATTCAAAAGAAAAAGAAACGAGTGATGAAAATGAAAAAAGAATTTGTTTGTAAAAGAGAGAGAAGTTCGAAAATCGATGTTATTGAAACAACCATTATTGGTTCTTTTGTACAAGGAGAGCTTGCTTGGCACTAACGAATTTGATGATAAGTTGCCCTCTTCTATTTTGTCTGTGTTGCAGGAATTTCGAGACGTATTCCCGGAAGAAATCCCGAGTGGGTTACCACCTATTCGTGGAATCGAACACCAAATAGATCTTGTGCCGGGAGCTGCGATTCCAAACCGACCTGCTTACCGGAGCAATCCTGAAGAGACGAAAGAATTACAAAAGCAAGTAAATGAACTCCTTGAAAAGGGCTATGTGCGCGAAAGCCTTAGTCCATGCGCCGTGCCTGTTTTGCTTGTCCCGAAAAAGGATGGAACGTGGAGGATGTGCGTGGACTGCCGTGCTATAAACAAGATAACTATCAAGTATCGTCATCCTATACCACGATTGGATGATATGCTTGACGAGCTAAGTGGCGCAAGTCTGTTTTCAAAAATTGATCTTAAGAGTGGTTATCACCAAATACGGATGCGTGAGGGTGATGAATGGAAGACTGCGTTTAAAACGAAGCATGGGCTTTACGAATGGGTCGTTATGCCATTTGGCTTAACGAACGCCCCAAGCACGTTCATGAGGCTTATGAATCACGTTCTAAGACCTTTTATTGGTAGATTTTGCGTCGTATACTTCGATGATATATTAGTTTATAGTAAAAATTTAGATGATCATGTTTTACATTTGAAGGCTGTTTTGGAAGTATTGAGGAAAGAAACTTTGTATGCTAATTTAAAGAAATGTGAATTTTGCACTAACAAGGTTGTGTTTTTAGGTTTCGTTGTTAGTTCGAAAGGCCTTGAAGTCGATCAAGAGAAGATCAAGGCGATCCAAGAATGGCCCCGTCCGACGAATGTCTCCCAAGTCCGAAGTTTCCATGGATTAGCAAGTTTTTACCGTCGATTCGTGCCAAACTTCAGCACCTTAGCCGCACCCTTGACTGGAGTTATTCGTAAGAATTCCAACTTCGTTTGGGGAGAGGAACAAGAAAAATCCTTTTTGAAAATTAAAGATTGTCTAACTCATGCACCGTTATTAGCTTTGCCTAATTTTGATAAAACCTTCGAGTTAGAATGTGATGCCTCAGGTTTAGGCATTGGAGCTGTGTTGATGCAAGATGGACGGCCTATTGCCTATTTTAGCGAGAAACTCAATGGTGCCGTCTTAAACTATCCGACTTATGACAAGGAGCTCTATTCGTTGATTCGAGCCTTAGAGACGTGGCAACACTATCTTTGGCCCAAAGAATTCGTCATACATACCGATCACGAATCCTTGAAGTACTTAAAGGGTCAACACAAGTTGAATAAGCGGCATGCTAAGTGGGTAGAATTTCTCGAATCTTTTCCATATGTTATTAAATATAAAAAAGGTAAGGAAAACGTAGTGGCTGATGCACTATCTCGAAGGTATGCGTTGTTAAATATTTTGGATGCTAAGTTAATGGGGTTTGTATTTCTTAAAGATTTATATGTCAACGATGCTGACTTTAGTGAATTCTTTAGGTTATGCGCAAAGGGAGCTTACGAGAAGTACTATCGACATGATGGGTACTTGTTCCGAGAAGGAAAGCTTTGTATACCCCAAGGTTCCGTACGAGAAGTGTTGATCGAAGAATCTCATAGTGGAGGATTAATGGGGCACTTCGGAGTTGCAAAGACGTTAGCCATGCTCAACGAACATTTCTTTTGGCCTAAGATGCGACGAGATGTCGAACGGTTTTGTAATCGATGCATTGCATGCAAACGGGCTAAGTCACGAATTAAGCCCCATGGTTTGTATAAGCCATTGCCTATTCCCGAAACCCCTTGGTCTGATATCTCAATGGATTTCGTGCTAGGTTTACCGAGGAGTAAAAATGGCCGAGATTCAATATTTGTGGTTGTAGATAGGTTCTCAAAAATGGCTCATTTTATAGCCTGTCATAAAACTGATGATGCCGTGAATATTGCTAATTTATTTTTCAAAGAAGTGGTCAGGTTGCATGGCATGCCTAGGACGATTGTGTCCGACCGAGACGCGAAGTTTCTTAGCCATTTTTGGAGGACACTATGGGGGCGCCTTGGAACGAAGTTGCTGTTTTCAACCACTTGCCATCCGCAAACGGACGGCCAAACCGAAGTGGTCAATCGGATTTTGTCTACATTGCTTCGAGCTATCATCCGGAAAAATTTGAAGGCTTGGGAAGAATGTTTACCACATGTGGAGTTTGCGTATAATAGAGCTATTCACTCAGCTACCAAATTTTCTCCTTTTGAAATCGTTTATGGTTTCAATCCGTTAACACCATTAGATTTAATGCCATTGCCTTCTAACCAATTTGTGCATGTAGATGGAAAGCGTAAAGCTGATTTCGTCAAGCAATTGCACCAACGAGTTCGAGAAAACATTGAGGCAAGGACCAAGAACTATGAACAACATGCTAACAAAGGTCGTAAACGAGTTGTGTTCGAGCCGGGAGATTGGGTGTGGTTGCATATGCGCAAGGAAAGATTTCCTATGCAACGACGATCTAAACTACTTCCGAGAGGGGATGGACCGTTTCAAGTCCTTGAACGAATTAATGACAATTCTTATAAATTGGACTTGCCTGGTGAATATAATGTTAGCGCGACTTTTAACGTTTCTGATTTGTCTCCGTTTGATGCAGATTCCGATTTGAGGACAAATCGTTCTGAAGAGGAGGGGAATGATGTGAGCTTGCCTACGAACCAAATGGAGAACGAACAAGAAGCTATTAAGCTGCCCATTGGTCCGATAACGCGAGCTAGAGCTAAACGATTTAAAGATGCTATTTTAGCATTGGTGGAACGGATTGAGGAAAATGAAAGCAAAGAGCTTAAAGACGAGCTGAATATTTTCAACTTCTTTGAAGTTGAAATTCGTTCTAGCTAATTAAATTGCTGCTGGATTTTAAACCAATTAAATAAGCATTTAATTAAGTCTTATTACAGCTTATTAATATGTTTTTATTTAATATAAGTGTTTAATATGTCTTAATTTAGTTACATTAAAGATGTCTTGATTTCATTTAGTTTGTCTAAATTATTACATGTTTTAAATCTGTTCAACCGAATTTGTGTCATGCTTTATTAATATTTAAGTTGTTTCAATGTTAAATTAGGATGTTCACATTATGTATTTACTTAGTTCAGCTTAATTTGATTGAAATTAATTAAGTTCATGTGTGTTTTTAGGTACAGCTGAATTTGAAGATTCATTGGGCAGATTCATGCATGAAGATTCAATGGATTTGAAGATGCATGCATGTTGGGTTCAATGCACCAAATGATACATGCATGGACTATATTAAAGATGGTGTGCTGATTGTTGAAGTTCTCTAAGTGACCATTCGGCCAAAAGAGATGATTTTCCATTCTCCAAAGCTGCCATTTATTTCCTTCACATTGCTGGGTACATTGTGGCTATTCAGTTCATGATGTTCACACCTTATGGTCATTCAAAACCGTCCATTCACACTTCCAAATGACTGTTCAAGTTGCTAATTAATGATGGTAATTTTTCAGCAATAGTTGCTTCATGAATGACCCCATTATGATCATTGATCGAACCTAGCCTATTCATGCACATCCAAGATGTTCAAGGTGCATTTTCCCATCTAGAAGATGACCATTGGAGCTCTCATTCAGCCGAATCTACATGGGCTAATAATTTTGCATTCATGCTGAATTTTAGTTCATTGTTTATTTAGAAACTAAGTCTTGAATTTGTCCATTCGGCTACTAGTAGAAAGGCTATAAATAGTTGTTGAATTTCTTGTAAAAGGACTTTTTGCCAAATTTCTGAATGAAACATAATTTTAGTGAGAAATTCACTCTCTTTATTCTCCAAAGCTCAAATTGACTTATCTTCAACGAGTGGCGTCAATCTGACTTTGTTCGAACTTATCACCCATTGGTGTGGCGTTCTTCATACCGTAGGTTCCTATTTTGCTAAATAGAGGGTCTCGGTTTTTATCCTATTTCCATTTCTTTCTTTGAAACCTTAAGCCCGGGTCCTTATTTGATAATAAGGGTTCGATCTTGTTTCATCGAATTACCCAGCAAACAACAACCCATTAAACTCCTTTGTTCCTAAAGCCATCCAACTTCAAACACCAAGACTTGAATTTGATTCAATTCCGACACTACCTAATTTCGATCGGGAAAGATTACGACTCGTCTTTACATCCGAAACGAGCTCGTATCAGTATGCAATAGGCCGTCCATCTTGCATCAAAGCAGCGCCAATGCCGATACCTGAAGCATCACACTCTATCTCGAATGTTTTGTTAAAATCAGGTAAAGACAACAATGGTGCATTAGTTAGACATTCTTTAAGCTTATTAAAAGAATTTTCTTGTTCATCAGTCCACACAAAAGGAGAATTTTTCTTAATTATACCTGTCAAGGGGGCAGCTACAGAACTAAAATTAGGCACAAACCTTCGATAGAAGCTTGCCAACCCGTGAAAACTCCTCACTTGGCTGATGTTCGTTGGACGCGGCCATTTGTTGATCGCCTTGACCTTTTCTTGGTCAACTTCTAATCCACAAGCACTTACCACAAAGCCTAGAAAAACAACTTCATTAGTGCAAAAAGAACATTTCTTTAAATTGGCATAAAGTACCTCTTTTCGTAAGACTTCAAGCACGGCACGTAGATGTTGAATATGATCTTCCAAGCTCTTGCTATAGACTAAAATGTCATCAAAATACACAACACAGAATTTTCCAATGAACGAACGTAAAACATAATTCATGAGACGCATGAAAGTACTCGGAGCGTTGGTAAGTCCGAATGGCATTACCAACCATTCATACAAACCATATTTAGTTTTGAACGCAGTTTTCCATTCGTCTCCCTCCCGCATTCTAATTTGATGATACCCACTTTTTAAATCGATCTTCGAAAATAATTGGGCTCCACTAAGTTCATCAAGCATGTCGTCGAGGCGGGGAATAGGATGGCGATATTTTATTGTGATTTTGTTGATAGCGCGGCAGTCAACGCACATTCGCCAGGATCCATCCTTTTTAGGAACCAACAATACCGGAACCGCGTACGGACTTAAGCTTTCACAGATGTAGCCCTTCTCCATTAATTCGGCTACTTGCTTTTCTAATTCCTTCGTTTCCTCAGGATTACTTCTATATGCTGGCCTATTTGGAATTGCAGCACCGGGCACAAAATCGGTTTGGTGCTCGATTCCTCGAATGGGAGGTAGGCCATTTGGCACTTCTTCAGGAAAAACATCTCCGAATTCCTGCAACAAAGAAACGATAGGAGTAGGCAAAGTATTGTCAAGTTCGTTAGTTTCCAATAAACACTCTTTATACATAAGTACAAAGATAGGTTGCCTTGCCAACATCAATTTTCGAATCTCTCTTTTTCTAGCAAAAACACTTATTTTTTTATTTTCACACTCTTGCTCTTTTTCTTTTCACTCTTTTTGTTTTTCTCTTTTTCTTTTTCTCGATCAATAGCTTGCTTCATCTTGAGTTGGTCTTCATGCACTTGCTTCGGTGTGAGAGGAGCTAATGTAACATTCCTTCCAAGGTGCTTAAATGAATATCGGTTTGTATAGCCGTCGTGGACTACTCGCCGGTCAAATTGCCAAGGACGCCCCAATAGCAAATGTCCCGCGTGCATTGGTACGACATCACAAACCACCTCATCTTGGTACTTGCCTATGGAAAATGCCACCCTTGCTTGCTTCGTCACCTTGAGTTCGCCTCCGTCATTTAGCCATTGTAACTTGTAAGGAGTTGGATGCTTTGTAGTGGCTAAACCAAGTTTTTCAACCAGCAAAGAACTTGCGACATTGGTGCAACTACCTCCGTCAATAATTAAACTACACACCTTACCTTGAACATGGCAACGAGTGTGAAAGATGTTGTCTCGTTGTTGTTCTTCCTCGGCTACTTAGATATTCAAGCTCCTTTTGACAACAAGTAATTCTCCTTCAACGGGCAGCTCGAGCTCTTCACCTTCCTCCATGGGAATTTCAGGCTCCTCCTCTTGTTCATCTTCGGACTCAATCTCGCCATTTGAACGAACCACCATCACTCGTCGATTAGGACATTGACTCGCAATGTGGCCTCTTCCTTGACACTTGAAACACTTGATATCGCGAGAACGATTCGAGACAGCCTTGTTTTTATTTTTGCTAGCATCGGCACTTACTTGATTGGGTTTGGTAGCAACGAAAGGCTCCTTAGGCCGATTGGGAGCTTTGCTAGTCCCTTGAGTCCACTTGTTGGTAGAAGCCGTTGGATATGTCCGCATGGGTCCTTTCCGTTTCAATTTTTTTTCAACTTTTATTGCCATATGCACCATGTCCATAACTTCTACATAGTGTTGAAGCTCGACGATATTGGCAATATCCCGATTTAGGCCGGCTAAAAATCTCGCCATTGTTGCTTCACGATCCTCCTCCACGTCGGCTCTTATCATAGCGATTTCCATGTCTTTATAGTAGTCCTCGACAGTTCGGTTGCCTTGTGTGAGATTTTGCAATCGTTGGTACAACTCCCGATGGTAATAGGAGGGAACAAAACGCTTGTGCATAACGGCCTTCATTTCGGCCCACGTAGAGATAGGCCTCTCCCCATTCCTCCTTCGGCTAGTCACCAATTGATCCCACCACACGATCGCATAATCTGAGAATTCAATGGCAGCGAGCTTTACCTTTTTATTTTCCGAATAGTTATGGCACTCAAAGACGAGTTCCATTTTCTTTTCCCACTCCAAGTAAGATTCGGGATCATTCTTCCATTGAAACGGCGGAATAGACATCTTAATATTTTTGAGATTGTCATCCGAACGGTCTCGATTTCGTTGGAACCGTTGAGGGTTTCCTTGTTCAGATAAGTGATCACCTTCAGATTCTTCTTCATCATGGTTTTCAATTGGTTACTCTCGTCCTCGCCTTGCATCTTCCGGAGTCACTTCGCGTTGCCTTCGGGTTTCGACTCGATATAGGCAGTCTTCGATTGGTTCAAGCTTGCGATCAAACATTCGCTCCATTTCTTGCATAATGGCTTGCAAAGTGAGGTCCGGCACTCCCCTTCCAACGTTTCTTATTGGACAAAATCCACCTCCCTCGTTTGGATTCCTTTCCGGGCTCCGTGACATTTTTTTTAAAAAAAAGTTCTTTAAAGAATCACAACAAGAACTCACCAATCACTCACAAGAATAAACACTCACTTTGGCTTTTCTACTCTTTAATAGTCTCACTAATCTCTCTTGCCTTTTACCACTCAATTTTCACTTCCCAAAATTCTCCGCAAACTAAGTTTGACAAATCAAAATCATTTGGGGTCGGCTTACAAAATAGATGTGGCTTGGTAGGGTAATATTTTAGGATCGGGTAGGCTAACAATCAAAGAAAATAGAAGGAAATTAGTGTGGCTGTATAGATGTGGTCCTTCGGGCAGCAAGCAATGCTTTTACAAGCTCAAAATGAATTTTAATCACTTCTTTTTTTTTTAATTCCAAAATTTTTTTAATACTGAATACACAAAGAAAAGAAAAAGAAAAAAATAAATTGAATACAAACTTTTTTTTTTCGAAATTTTTTTTTACAATCTCGTAATACCGAAGACGACAATTCTTACTCCAATTCAGCTAGCTCTGATACCAACTTGATACGCCCTCTGCTCGAGATCGAATTGAGTCGTTAAGATCGCCCGATCGTGAATTAGGAGTAAATTGAGGCTTTACAAAATAGGCTAGAAGAAAGAGGTTTATTTAGGCTCAAAAGGGTTTTGTTGGTTTAGGAAATGAATTAGAAAACAATGGAAGCAATTTGGCTAAGGATTTGAAAGCCGAACTAACACAATAGGAATGTGTTAACCCGTAACTTAGGAGAATGCTTAGGTTGGTAAGGTTGGATGGAAGGTTTGTTAAATGGAAAGAAACTTCGACCCACTATCAATGGTGATAGGAACCTTAGTATGAATCGAACGCCACACTTTTGGGATTAAAGTGATAAGTTCGGGAAGAAACAAAACAAGTTTGACGCCACAAAGATGTTTGATAAGTCTCACGAGTTTTTGGAGAATAACGAGAGTTGAAAACAACCTCACAATTTAGCAAAGCTATCAAATTGTTCATTAACCTCAAAATGTGAATTACATGACCTATTTATAGCTTGACTAAGGCAGCCGAATAGCCTATCTAATCAGATCCTTATGCCTTAAGTTTCTTGAGGAAACTTCCTAGAAATTTCCTAGTTACATTCATGTGATGAAATTCTGAAAATTAACCTTCTAGAAAAAGATGATTCGGCTGGCCCCTTTAATGGAGAAATTTCACATTCGGTTAATGTTTTAAAAGAGCTTAATTGCTGCTATGGAGAAGAGAAATGGACAGCTTCAAAAATTATGCTTCTTTGGCCGAATATGAATAGCCTCCACATGAATTGGCTGCTGGAATTTATGAGGCACTCTTTGGCCATTGCTCTCCACGAAATTGGCCCTTGGAGAAGCTCAAAAACAGCAGCTAGAAGTCCATTGAGCTGCACGAAAAGTCAGCTGGAAACACAAGGCAGCTGCACTTTAAATGCCGTCCATGCATGTGCCCAAATACATGCTCCTTCTTTATGAGCTTTCTTTGCCATTAAGCTAGCTGAAAAAAACATCAAATAAATGTGATTAGGACAAGTTTAATACTCATGAAATCAGCAGCTGGACATATTAAAATTCTGCATATTAATTCGGCTAAGACAAATTAATTAGCAGCCACTAATAAATTTGTCTTAGTCACGACACATTAAAACTTTGTAATTAAACTAAACACATTTAATTTATGACTTAATATGGACATATTAAATGCATGTACTAATATAAAACATATTTAATAAGCTGAATTAAAAAATGTCCAGATTAAGACACATTTATTTAATTAAATGATTTGAGCTGATTCTAAACTAACACAACTAATTAAATTTATTAAAAATAAATTTAATCAGCTCCTTGAACTAATTAAGTGCCGAATTGAGCTAAATTGAGCTGACACAAGCTAAAATCAGCTTGTAGGAAATTGCGAATCAAGCTAGTTGAGTTGGGCGTTTTATGGGCAATCAACCCATCACTCCACAATCGAACACTATAGCTTGCTACAGCATATTGGAACTTCTTGGCACGTGCTCGAGTAATTGGCCCCAAAGGCAACTCCATGGATTCGGCACCTATCTTCATGGGCGAGCTCATATCAGAGATCGTGAACGACCAGATGACAATCTTAAGAATATCAAGATGACAATTCCACCATTCCAAGGTAAGAATGACCCTGAAGCTTATTTGGAGTGGGAAAAGAAGATTGAGCTTGTTTTTGATTGCCACAACTATTCAGAGAGTAAAAAGGTGAAACTTGCGGCAATTGAGTTTTCTGATTATGCCATAGTGTGGTGGGACCAGCTTGTAACTAGTCCACGACGAAATGGTGAAAGACCCATCTCTACTTGGGGAGAAATGAAATCAGTCATGCGGAAAAGATTTATTCTATCATACTACCATCGAGATCTTTATCAACGACTTCAAAACCTTACTCAAGGAAATAGAAGTGTTGAAGATTATTATAAGGAGATGGAGATAGCGATGATTCGAGCTGATATCGAGGAGGATCGAGAGGCAACCATGGCTAGGTTCCTTGCGGGTTTAAACCGTGACATTGCCAACATAGTTGAACTACAACACTATGTTGAAGTGATGGACATGGTTCACATGGCGATTAAGGTTGAAAAGCAACTTAAGCGAAAAGGAGTTAGTAGACCCTATGCCAATTCTTCAACCAACAAATGGAATCAAGGAGTCAACAAACCCCCTGTTAGAACAAAAGAGCCTACTTAGCAGTTAAATCAAATCAACCCATTGGAGAGACAAGTTGAAATAAAAATGAGCAAGCGCCAAATCGCACGAGAGACATAAGATGTTTCAAGTGTCAAGGCCGAGGGCACATAGCTAGTCAATGTCCCAATCGACGAATTATAGTGATAAGAGCTGATGGAAAAGTTGAGTCGGAGGAAGAGGATGAAAATGAACCTGAAATGCCATCCGATGATGAAGATTTAGAGTTACCCGTTGAAGGAGAAATTCTTGTGGTGAAGCGTAGCCTCAGTATTCAAAGTGTTGAAACTGATCAACAAAGGGAGAATATTTTTCACACTCGATGCCACATTCAAGGCAAGGTATGTAGTATGATCATTGATGGTGGTAGCTGTACTAATGTAGCTAGTATTATGTTGGTGGAAAAGCTAGGTTTGGCTACAACTAAACATCCAACTCCATACAAGTTGCAATGGCTAAATGATGGAGGTGAGCTGAAAGTAACAAAACAAGCTGTGGTGGCATTTTCTATTGGAAAGTACCAAGATGAAGTGGTGTGCGATGTAGTTCCTATGCATGCGGGACATCTACTTTTGGGACGTCCATGGCAGTTTGATAGGCGCGTGATCTATGATGGTTATACAAATCGCTATACATTCAAGCATCGAGGCAAGAATGTAACTTTAGCGCCATTGACTCCAAAGCAAGTGTACCAAGATCAATTGAAGTTGAAGGAAAAGATTGAAAAAGAGAGAGACAAGAAAATGAAAAAAAGAAAGAAAAAATTGAGGGAGTGGAGGTAAAAGTACGAGAGGAACAAGAAAGTCAAAAAGAAATTGAGAGTGGTAAATGAGCGTATTTGCGAGAGAAAAAGAGATAAGAAAATCATTGTTGTTGCATCAACCCGTACTTGTACTTATGTACAAGGAATGCTTATTTGATGCTAACGAACTTGATAATTCTTTACCTTCGTCTATTGTTTCTTTGCTTCAGGAATTCAAAGACGTTTTCCCGGAAGATGTGCCAAGTGGATTGCCTCCTTTTCGAGGTATTGAACACCAAATAGACTTTATTCTCGGAGCTACAATTCCAAATCGACTAGCTTATCGAAGCAACCCAGAGGAAACTAAAGAGTTGCAACGACAAGTGGCGGAATTAATGGAAAAAGGCTATATACAGGAGAGTTTAAGTCCATGTGCAGTTCCCGTTCTGTTGGTGCCTAAAAAAGATGGTTCATGGAGGATGTGCGTAGATTGCCGAGCTATCAACAAAATTACCGTCAAATACCGACATCCCATTCCTAGACTTGATGATATGTTAGACGAGCTTAGTGGAGCAAAATTGTTCTCTAAGATTGATCTGAAAAGCGGGTATCATCAAATTCGTATGCGGGAGGGGGACGAGTGGAAGACTGCGTTTAAGACTAAATACGGTTTGTATGAGTGGTTAGTGATGCCTTTTGGCCTCACCAATGCACCGAGTACTTTCATGAGGTTGATGAACCACGTTTTGAGGTCATTCATTGGTCGTTTTTGCGTAGTTTATTTTGATGATATTTTAATTTACAGCAAATCATTAACTGAACATCTTGAACATTTGCATGCTATTTTGAAGGTTTTACGAAAGGAAGTATTGTATGCAAACCTTAAGAAATGTAACTTTTGTACTGACAAAGTTGTTTTTCTAGGTTTTGTTGTAAGTACGAATGGATTAGAGGTGGACCAAGAGAAGATTAAAGCAATACAAGAATGGCCACGATCGAATAACATCAGCCAAGTTAGAAGCTTGTCAATCGATTCCTTGGAAACCTGGAAAGAAGAAAATTTACACGGCAAACTTGCAAATGGGTTAGTTAGAACATTCCTCACTTTTGCTCGATTACTTTCTCCTTTTTCACTCTTCTCTTTTTCAAACTCTTTTTCAAATTCTTTTTTCGCTTTTTCTTTTTCAATTTTCTTTTCTTCATTTTCTTTTTCTCTCACTTTTTTGATTTCTTTTTCTTTTTCATTTTCTTTTTGTTTTCTTTCAATTTCTTTTTCAATCTCTTTCTCCTTTTCTCGCTCAATGGATTGCTTCATTTTGAATTGGTCTTCTTGCACTTGTTCCGGTGTGAGCGGCGCTAAAGTGATTTTCCTTCCTTGATGCTTGAAGGAATACCTATTGGTACGTTCATCGTGAATGACCTTGCGATCTGATTGCCATGGTTCTCCTAGCAACAAATGGCAAACTTGAATAGGCACAACATCACAAAGGACTTCATCTTGGTATCTTCTGATGGACAATGCAACACGCACTTGTTGAGTAACTTCAAATTTGCCTTCAACACCAAGTCCTTGCAGTTGATAGGGTCGTGGATGCTTGGTAGTGGCCAAGCCAAGTTTTTTTACCGTTCGAATACTAGCCATGTTTGACCTACTTCCACAATCAATAATGAGGCAACAAACTTTATCATGGACACGGCAACGCGTGTGAAACATATCTTCACATTGTGGTTCATTTTCCAATCTTTGAAGGATTGTACTAATCTTGATGTCAACGATAGTAGATGTCAAATCTTCTTTATCTTTGTCGAATTGTCGAAATTCAGATCTCATTATCCTTTGCATTTATTGTCTCCACATTTGGAATTCAAATTCAAAAAATTCTTCAGACATGCTTCAACAAAATATTAGAAAACAAAAGTTAAATTAGAAAGAAAAATAATTCTCACCACAAATCTCTCAAGTTCGCTCAAAAAGAAAAATTCACTCACTCGTGTTTGAACTCTCTTTTAGGCTTTTTTTTCGAATGAACTCATGCTCTCTTGCCTTTTACCACTCGACCTCGTCTCACAAATTCGTAATTCGTCTCGATAGACTTAATTTGCTGCTTGAGGGTCGGTTTCAAAATGGGTTACAAGGGATAATGTCGGTGTAGGGTAGGCTAAACAAAATAAAATCAAGGCTAAGTGTGGCGTTGGGATGGGTAAATAATTGATACGACCATGCCCTGGGCACACTTTTGGATCAGCTCCCTAAGCATTGTTTGCAAATCCATGCGAGCTGAATTAGTTCAATTTCATTTCGTTAAGCTCCCTTTAGCTCGTTTCCAGCTCACTCGAGCTCAAGTCAACTCACTCAAGCTCAATTCAGCTCAATCTTAACCCAATGAGCTTATTTTTAGCTTTCTTTAGCTTGCATTTATTTTGCTGAAATAAACCATTTAATTTGTCATTAGTTAAATTAGTTGTTTATATTAAGTTAGTTAATTTGTTAAAATCTGGACAAATAATTAATTAAGTGTTTTAATTATATCTAAATTAAATACTTAATTAATTATGTTGTTTTAAATATGTCTAAAATTGTTAATATGTATGGCCAAATTTAATGTGCAAATTATTGAGTTCATATGCTGCTAATTTAATGTGTTTGAAATGCATTTAACTTGCTGATTTAATTTGCTGCAGGTTCATGAACGGATTGGTGCAATGTATGGGAGTGTGCATGCACAATTGAGGTTCAATGGATGGCATTTAAAGGAGCACATGCATTTGGGACGTTCATGCAAGAGGGAGTTGCTGAAAGTTCATGTATTTGAAGATTCATGGATCATATTTATGGGGGAAAATACATGGGACATTTCATGCATGATTCATGCATTTTCAAGATGACCATTCAAGTATTTTAGGCACATTAATGCCTCATTTAGCCAAGGGAGATGTAGGATCATTAAAGAGCTGCACATTCATGGAATTATGGAGATTCTTCAAGGCTAAGGATGCATGAATGCATCAAGTGAAGCATCATGATGGTTCGGCCAATTCATGTACCAGCTTCAAGCATGAACTGGATTTTAATGCTATTTGTGTGAACATGTTAAATACCTGTGTGAACAGAATTTAAGTTAGTGTGAACAACATAGATGCCGAATACCAATAGGCATTTTAGGCTTATAAATAGCTTACTTGTTTATTGTAAAAGGTTACAGAATTTGATCAATTAAACTTAATAGAACTTTTGTTCTTGTGAGGTTACCTCCTCTCTTCTTTCATTCGAGTCTCGAAGCAACTTATCTAGCTTGCTAGTGGTGTCAACCCGAACTCCATTGAACTTATCACCGAATCGGTGTGGCGTTCAACCATCTTCCTATACCTTTGGTTCTTACCTCCATATAGGTAACGGGTCAAGGTCCGCTTCTATCCTTCATCAAAATTCACCTTAAGCAATATAAGACTCGGGGCAATACTTTTTAGTATTGAATCATTCTTAAAGTTTGAGTTCTTTATCCATTTCCATTTATTTATCATCTTTGTAACTTAATTTTTTGTTAAACCGAACCTATCTTTCATCAAACCAAAACCCATCCTTTGAACCCATTTTGCCTACCTTCCGCTTATAAAACATTCAAACTCCATCTATCTACAAATTTGAACGAGCTTCTCGTCGACGATCGGGCATCTTAAGTGAACCCGACTCAATTAATCGGGCCGGATCACATCATTTGGTATCAGAGCTTGCAAAATGAGGAGCACCGACATTCGTAGCTATCTCGAAAGATAGGTTTGTAAAAAAAAGTTTTAAAAAAGAATAAAAAAATCTCGAGTTGTAATTTTATTTTATTTTCTCTTTTCTTTATTGTATTTACCTTACTATTGTATTGGAGTATAAAAAAAATCGAAATTCAAAAAAAAAAGAAGTGAGCAAAAAAAGAAAAAAAAAGAACAAAAAAAAGTGAAAAGTCTTGTGAGTTTTATTTTCATCTCTTATTACTCCGATCATCAAGTTTCCCTTCCTACCATTATTTACCCATCCCAACGCCACACTTTAAACCAATTTTCTTCTTTATTCAGCCTACCCTACACCCGACATTATCCCTTGTAACCAATTTGAAACCGACCCTCAAGTAGCAAATTAAGTCTACCGAGACAAATCACGAAATTGTGAGAAGAGGTTGAGTGGAAAAAGGCACGAGTGAAATTACATCAAAGAAAAAGCCAAAATTTGAATGTAAACACGAGTGCGAGTGAAAATCATTATTTCCTTTTCGAGCGAATTTGTGAGGTTTGTGGTAAGGTATTTATTTTCTTTATTATTTTTTTCTAACATCTTCTTGTCATTACTTAATCATGTCTCGAGAAACATTTCCCGAATCAGAATTCCAATATTTGATGCAAGAGATGCGTAGAATGGTGAAATCAAAATTTGATAAATTGCATGATCGATTGGATCGAGTGGAGGAAAGAGCCCGATGGAAGCCAAACTCACCGGGTGAAGAGACGGAGACAAGATCATCACGAAGGCACACATCCATTGATTTTTTGGGAAGAGATTCATACCATGATTCCTATTCAACGAGGAACTTAAGACGAAGCAAAGCAAGTTTTGAGTTTAAAGCTTTCCGAGGTGACGAACGAGAAATCACAAGTAGTCCTTCGTATGCACCGAGGTATTCGTCCGCCAAGAATCAATCTCGAAGAGGTGATCATTTTTTGTATGAAAGTCATTCCAATTATACCCAACGAGAGTCATTTCATGCTGATTCATTTGTAACATCTCCATCCTATAATGAAAGAGCGAGGCAAAAAGAAAAAGAAATAAGAAGAAAGGAAAGACAAGAAATGTTGATGAGAGAAAATGAGCATATATGGAATGAAATCGAGAGACGAAAAAAAGAAATGAAAGAAAAGGAACAAGAAATTGAAAAAGAGAGTGAGATTGAAGAAAGAAACGAGAGTGTAAAAGAAACGAGTGTCATGGAAAAAGAAATTGAGATTGAAAAAGGATGTGAAAAAGAGAAAGAAATCGAAAAAGAAATTGAGATTGAACAAAAGTGTGAGGAAAAAGAGAAAATTGAAAAAGAAAGAAAAGACAATGAGTTAGAAAAACAAACGAGAGAAAAGGAGGCAAAAGAGCAAGAAAAAGTGAGGAATCTGTTTATTAAACCACATGAGAATTTGTCTTGTTTTGTTTCCTCTTTTCAGGTCTCCGGAAGGCCAAGTGATGATAATTTTCAACTCCAATACCTCTTGAAGGAGAGAAGGTTCATTTTGGCTGAAAAAGGTAATGTTCTCAACGATCCTAGTTCGCCTATGCCAAAAGGTAAGCAAGGTATGAATGTTAAAAATTTTAAAGCACTTCTGCCTTACTTGATTGTTGATGGACACACTGTTGATGATTTGGTCTTTAGAAAGAATCTGAACTTTGACGTGGCTATTTGTCATTCTTTGATTGATGATGATCCATTTGTTTTGTCTAATGATAAGAAGATTCTTGCTTTTGAAAAATATCATTTTGATGGTATTGGTTGTTTATCTTTAACTTGCAATGGAATGCATGTTTTGGATGCGCAAGATGAAAGTCCATATAAAATGTTCATTCTCACTGATCATGTTGAAAAGGAATGGAAATGTATTGATGAATACGCCATTGGCAAGATTTTTGATGAAGAGCGAATAAATCAGCACCAACAAAATCTGGAATTGTGTGATCAAAAGTTGACATATCATCTGCTTGGTTGTGTTGATCATGTGGATTATCTAATTTTTGGTGTGAAATTTCCATGTTTTTGTAAATCTTTTCGAATGAAATTTAAAGGGTTTGCTTGTTTGAATTTGAGTATTGATGTGATCCGGCTCGGTTGATTGAGTCGATTCACTTGATTGCCCGATCGTCGACGAGAAGTTTATTCGATTTTGTAGATAGATGGAGTTAGATGATTTTTTATAGCGGAAGTTGAGAAAATGGGTTCAAAAGATGGTTTGGGTAGATGTTTGATAGGCTCGATGAAATAAAGAAATATTGTTTATAATTTAATAGTTAAAATGGAATGGAAAAATAGAACTCAAGCGAAGAACGATTCAATACTATATGAAGTATTGCCCCGGGACTTATATTGCTCAAGGTGGATTAAATGGATTGTCGAAGATGGACCTTGACCTGTTACCTATAGAGAGGTAGGAACCAAAGGTATAAAAAGGTGGATGAACACCACACCAGGATGGTGATAAGTTCAAGAAGTCGGGTTGACGCCACTAGCAAGCTAGATAAGTCAGAACGAGATTCGTACAAAATAGGATAGGAGGAAACCTCACAATCAAGTTTTCAATAATCAAATTCTGTAACCTTTTACAATAAACAAGTAAGCTATTTATAAGCCTAAAATGCCTATTGATATTCGGCATCTATGTTGTTCACACTAACTTAAATTCTGTTCACACAGGTATTTAACATGTTCACACAAATAGCATTAAAATCCAGTTCATGCTTGAAGATGGTACATGAATTGGCCGAACCATCATGATGCTTCACTTGATGCATTCATGCATCCTTAGCCTTGAAGAATCTCCATAATTCCATGAATGTGCAGCTCTTTAATGATCCTACATCTCCCTTGGCTGAATGAGGCATTAATGTGCCTAAAATACTTGAATGGTCATCTTGAAAATGCATGAGTCATGCATGAAACGTCCCATGTATTTTCCCCCCCATAAATATGATCCATGAATCTTCAAATACATGAACTTTCAGCAACTCCCTCTTGCATGAACGTCCCAAATGCATGTGCTCCTTTAAATGCCATCCATTGAACCTCAATTGTGCATGCACACTCCCATACATTGAACCTATCATGCATGAACCTTGTTTAATTACTCTACAAATTCAGCTCACCTACAAAAACACATGAACCAAAATTAAATCACATAAAATTCAGCTGAACAAACATTAATATAATTTAGACACACTAATTAAACATAAATTAAATTAGACAAATTTAATAAAGTCTTAACAAGACATATTAAATTCGGCCAAGACACATTTAAAACATGTAAAAGTCAAAACATAATTATGAGCTGTAGTAATTTAAGCTAAATTAATAAATTACTTAATTTATTCAGACATTAAAATAAATGAGTTGAAATAAACTTAAGCCAAGCTCAAACGAGCTAAAGTAAGCTAAATTAAGCTCATGTGAGCTAAATCGAGCTGGGAAAAACTAAGATTGAGCTTGTTGAGCTGAGATTGAGCTTCATCTTGCACTTGGGGCCCTCGTGTTTAGGCCAATCATGATAGCAACGAGTGGTGCCACAACATGATGCGATTGAGATCACATCAAGTATGTTAACACCCTCGTTGTTTAATTTGTGTAAATTGTTGGAGATAAAAGGACTCTTTTTGCCATTTGGATCGAGTAGTCAAAATCATGTCTTTAATCCTGGAGTTTGCTATTATGAATCATCCATGAAAGAAAGCAAGCATCGTAAAATTTGTTTGAATGAATGTGTAAACAATCTTTGTTTGTATGATACTTTGTCTTTAAGTTTGAAAATGAGCCATGTGAATCTTGTTGGTTTGTTAAGTCAAAATCAAAATTTTGTTTTCGGAGGATGTTCTCAACTGTGGACTAAAAGATCCGAACATGTTTTGAATGATAATGATTTTGAGTTGCTTAGTGCTCTTTCTATGAAGTCGGTCATGAAATTGCCAAATCAAATTGAAATGGCAAGAGAAAATTTTGTCTTTGACCCCGGTGAACACCATTCTATATCATTGCCTAAGGTAATCGAACCATGGAAAGTTGACTTCCAAAACCATAGCTATCAAATGCCTTGTGATTTATGTTTGTTTCCATCGAAGAAAAAGGTAAGAACGATTTCTATTTTCGACCCCGGTATTGGATTATTTGTTCAAACTGTGAATCAAATCTCAAAAAGTTCCTTTGTGTTTAATCTTCATCGTGTCTGATACGAGCTCGTTTCGGATGTAAAGACGAGTCGTAATCTTTCCCGATCGAAATTAGGTAGTGTCGGAATTGAATCAAATTCAAGTCTTGGTGTTTGAAGTTGGATGGCTTTAGGAATAAAGGAGTTTGATGGGTTGTTGTTTGCTGGGTAATTCGATGAAACAAGATCGAACCCTTATTATCAAATAAGGACCCGGGCTTAAGGTTTCAAAGAAAGAAATGGAAATAGGATAAAAACCGAGACCCTCTATTTAGCAAAATAGGAACCTACGGTATGAAGAACGCCACACCAATGGGTGATAAGTTCGAACAAAGTCAGATTGACGCCACTCGTTGAAGATAAGTCAATTTGAGCTTTGGAGAATAAAGAGAGTGAATTTCTCACAAAAATTATATTTCATTCAGAAATTTGGCAAAAAGTCCTTTTACAAGAAATTCAAGAACTATTTATAGCTTAAGTGACTAGTAGCCGAATAGTCAAGTTCAATACTTAAAAACTAAGTAAACATTGAACTAATTTTGAGCTAAGATCCATGAATGGTCTTGAATCAATGTTCGGCTGAATATAGACCAAGGAAGAGCTTCAACGAACTTGGAAAATTGGCAGCAGCTACATTTGGCCAATGGAGTTTAATAAGGTCAATAATGAAGCAACTCTTGCTGAAAAATTACCATCATTAATTAGCAACTTGAACAGTCATTTGGAAGTATGAATGGACGGTTTTGAATGACCATAAGGTGTGAACATCATGAACCGAATAGCCACAATGTACCCAGTAATGTGAAGGAAATAAATGGCAGCTTTGGAGAATGGAAAATCATCTCTTTTGGCCGAATGGTCACTTAGAGAACTTCAACAATCAGCACACCATCTTTAATATAGTCCATGCATGTATCATTTGGTGCATTGAACCCAACATGCATGCATCTTTACATCCATTGAATCTTCATGCATGAATCTGCCCAATGAATCTTCAAATTCGGCTGTACCTAAAAACACACATGAACTTAATTAATTTCAATCAAATTAAGCTGAACTAAGTAAATACATAATGTGAACATCCTAATTTAACATTGAAACAACTTAAATATTAATAAAGCATGACACAAATTCGGTTGAACAGATTTAAGACATGTAATAATTTAGACAAACTAAATGAAATCAAGACATCTTTAATGTAACTAAATTAAGACATATTAAACACTTATATTAAATAAAAACATATTAATAAGCTGTAATAAGACTTAATTAAATGCTTATTTAAATGGTTTAAAATCCAGCAGCAATTTAATTAGCTAGAACGAATTTCAACTTCAAAGAAGTTGAAAATATTCAGCTCGTCTTTAAGCTCTTTGCTTTCATTTTCCTCAATCCGTTCCACCAATGCTAAAATAGCAACTTTAAATCGTTTAGCTCTAGCTCGCGTTATTGGACCAATGGGCAGCTTAATAGCTTCTTGTTCGTTCTCCATTTGGTTCGTAGGCAAGCTCACATCATTCCCCTCCTCTTCAGAACGATTTGTCCTCAAATCGGAATCTGCATCAAACGGAGACAAATCAGAAACGTTAAAAGTCGCGCTAACATTATATTCACCAGGCAAGTCCAATTTATAAGAATTGTCATTAATTCGTTCAAGGACTTGAAACGGTCCATCCCCTCTCGGAAGTAGTTTAGATCATCGTTGCATAGGAAATCTTTCCTTGCGCATATGCAACCACACCCAATCTCCCGGCAAGAACACAACTCGTTTACGACCTTTGTTAGCATGTTGTTCATAGTTCTTGGTCCTTGCCTCAATGTTTTCTCGAACTCGTTGGTGCAATTGCTTGACGAAATCAGCTTTACGCTTTCCATCTACATGCACAAATTGGTTAGAAGGCAATGGCATTAAATCAAATGGTGTTAACGGATTGAAACCATAAACGATTTCAAAAGGAGAAAATTTGGTAGCTGAGTGAATAGCTCGATTATACGCAAACTCCACATGTGGTAAACATTCTTCCCAAGCCTTCAAACTTTTCCGGATGATAGCTCGAAGCAATGTAGACAAAATCCGATTGACCACTTCGGTTTGGCCGTCCGTTTGCGGATGGCAAGTGGTTGAAAACAGCAACTTCGTTCCAAGGCGCCCCCATAGTGTCCTCCAAAAATGGCTAAGAAACTTCGCGTCTCGGTCGGACACAATCGTCCTAGGCATGCCATGCAACCTGACCACTTCTTTGAAAAATAAATTAGCAATATTCACGGCATCATCAGTTTTATGACATGCTATAAAATGAGCCATTTTTGAGAACCTATCTACAACCACAAATATTGAATCTCGGCCATTTTTATTCCTCGGTAAACCTAGCACGAAATCCATTGAGATATCAGACCAAGGGGTTTCGGGACTAGGCAATGGCTTATACAAACCATGGGGCTTAATTCGTGACTTAGCCCGTTTGCATGCAATGCATCGATTACAAAACCGTTCGACATCTCGTCGCATCTTAGGCCAAAAGAAATGTTCGTTGAGCATGGCTAACGTCTTTGCAACTCCGAAGTGCCCCATTAATCCTCCACTATGAGATTCTTCGATCAACACTTCTCGTACGGAACCTTGGGGTATACAAAGCTTTCCTTCTCGGAACAAGTACCCATCATGTCGATAGTACTTCTCGTAAGCTCCCTTTGCGCATAACCTAAAGAATTCACTAAAGTCAGCATCGTTGACATATAAATCTTTAAGAAATACAAACCCCATTAACTTAGCATCCAAAATATTTAACAACGCATACCTTCGAGATAGTGCATCAGCCACTACGTTTTCCTTACCTTTTTTATATTTAATAACATATGGAAAAGATTCGAGAAATTCTACCCACTTAGCATGCCGCTTATTCAACTTGTGTTGACCCTTTAAGTACTTCAAGGATTCGTGATCGGTATGTATGACGAATTCTTTGGGCCAAAGATAGTGTTGCCACGTCTCTAAGGCTCGAATCAACGAATAGAGCTCCTTGTCATAAGTCGGATAGTTTAAGATGGCACCATTGAGTTTCTCGCTAAAATAGGCAATAGGCCGTCCATCTTGCATCAACACGGCTCCAATGCCTAAACCTGTGGCATCACATTCTAACTCGAAGGTTTTATCAAAATTAGGCAAAGCTAATAACGGTGCATGAGTTAGACAATCTTTAATTTTCAAAAAGGATTTTTCTTGTTCCTCTCCCCACACGAAGTTGGAATTCTTACGAATAACTCCAGTCAAGGGTGCGGCTAAGGTGCTGAAGTTTGGCACTAATCGACGGTAAAAACTTGCTAATCCATGGAAACTTCGGACTTGGGAGACATTCGTCGGACGGGGCCATTCTTGGATCGCCTTGACCTTCTCTTGATCGACTTCAAGGCCCTCCGAACTAACAACGAAACCTAAAAACACAACCTTGTTAGTGCAAAATTCACATTTCTTTAAATTAGCATACAAAGTTTCTTTCCTCAATACTTCCAAAACAGCCTTCAAATGTAAAACATGATCATCTAAATTTTTACTATAAACTAATATATCATCGAAGTATACGACGCAAAATCTACCAATAAAAGGTCTTAGAACGTGATTCATAAGCCTCATGAACGTGCTTGGGGCGTTCGTTAAGCCAAATGGCATAACGAGCCATTCGTAAAGCCCATGCTTCGTTTTAAACGCAGTCTTCCATTCATCACCCTCACGCATCCGTATTTGGTGATAACTACTCTTAAGATCAATTTTTGAAAACAGACTTGCGCCACTTAGCTCGTCAAGCATATCATCCAATCGTGGTATAGGATGACGATACTTGATAGTTATCTTGTTTATAGCACGGCAGTCCACGCACATCCTCCACGTTCCATCCTTTTTCGGGACAAGCAAAACAGGCACGGCGCATGGACTAAGGCTTTCGCGCACATAGCCCTTTTCAAGGAGTTCATTTACTTGCTTTTGTAATTCTTTCGTCTCTTCAGGATTGCTCCGGTAAGCAGGTCGATTTGGAATCGCGGCTCCCGGCACAAGATCTATTTGGTGTTCGATTCCACGAATAGGTGGTAACCCACTCGGGATTTCTTCCGGGAATACGTCTCGAAATTCCTGCAACACAGACAAAATAGAAGAGGGCAACTTATCATCAAATTCGTTAGTGCCAAGCAAGCTCTCCTTGTACAAAAGAACCAATAATGGTTGTTTCAATAACATCGATTTTCGAACTTCTCTCTCTTTTACCAACAAATTCTTTTTTTCATTTTCATCACTCGTTTCTTTTTCTTTTGAATCACTCTCTCTTTTTTTATCACTCATCTTTTTGTTTTTCTTCTTTTCTTCACTCTTTTCTTTATTCTTTTCATTTTTTTGCTCTCTCTCGATTTCTTTTGATTTTTCAATCGAACTCCTCATTTTGAGTTGATCTTCATACACTTGTTTCGGTGATAATGGAGCTAACGTCACCATTCGTCCCATGTGTTTGAAAGAGTATCGGTTTGTATATCCGTCATGAATCGCTCGTTTGTCGAATTGCCAAGGCCGCCCCAAAAGAAGATGCCCCGCATGCATTGGTACGACGTCACACATAACTTCATCTTGATACTTCCCAATTGTAAACGAAATCAACACTTGCTTCGTTACCTTCAATTCTCCACCATCGTTAAGCCATTGGAGTTTATACGGATGGGGATGTTTAATGGTGGCCAATCCGAGTTTCTCCACCATCATTGAACTTGCCACATTTGTACAACTTCCCCCATCAATTATAACGCAACAAATCTTACCTTGCACTTGACATCGCGTATGAAAAATGTTTTCGCGTTGTTGATCGTTTTCGGCACCTTGCAAAGTAAGGCTTCTCTTCACCACCAATATTTCTCCATTTTCGGCTTGTTCAACATCTTCTTCATCTTCGGTTTGTTCAATGGCCTCCTTCTCTTGTTCACTTTCAGATTCAATCTCGCCATCGTCTCGAACAAACATCACATTCCGATTTGGACATTGGCTCGCGATGTGGCCCCTTCCAAGGCATTTGAAACATTTTATGTCTCGAGATCGACTTGGTTGGGCTTCCATCTTTCCTTTACTCGTTTCGGCAATCAGTTTGTTGAACTTGGTGGCACCACTTACTTCTTTGTTTCGGCTTGGTATGTCACGTTTGTTGGTCCCTTGCCCCCACCTAGGCATAGAAGAAGTGTTAGAGAAAGTTCGTGACGTACCTTTTCTTTTTAGTTGTTTTTCGACCTTTATGGCCATATGGACCATATCAATAACCTCAACATAGTGGTGTAGTTCGACGATATTTGCGATATCTCGGTTAAGGCCGGCGAGAAATCGAGCCATGGTGGCTTCTCGATCTTCCTCCACATCGGCGCGGATCATGGCCACTGATACGGCCACGCCTTGGGCACACTTTTGGACCAGCTCCCTAAGCATTGTTTGCAAATCCATGCAAGCTGAATTAGTTCAATTCATTCTCATTGAGCTCTGTTTAGCTTGTTTCCAGCTCACTCGAGCTCAAGTCAACTCATTCAAGCTCAATTCAGCTCAATCTTAACCTAATGAGCTTATTTTTAGCTTTCTTTAGCTTGCATTTATTTTCCTGAAATAAATCATTTAATTTGTCTTTAGTTGAATTAGTTGTTTATTTTAAGTTAATTAATTTGTTAAATCTGGACAAATAATTAATTAAGTGTTTTAATTATATCTAAATTAAATACTTAATTAATTATGATGTTTTAAATATGTATGAAATTGTTAATATGTATGGCCAAATTTAATGTGCAAATTATTGAGTTCATATGCTGCTAATTTAATGTGTTTGAAATGCATTTAACTTGCTGATTTAATTTGCCGCAGGTTCATGAACGGATTGGTGCAATGTATGGGAGTGTGCATGCACAATTGAGGTTCAATGGATGGCATTTAAAGGAGCACATGCATTTGGGACGTTCATGCAAGAGGGAGTTGCTGAAAGTTCATGTATTTGAAGATTCATGGATCATATTTATGGGGGGAAATACATGGGACGTTTCATGCATGATTCATGCATTTTCAAGATGACCATTCAAGTATTTTAGGCACATTAATGCCTCATTCAGCCAAGGGAGATGTAGGATCATTAAAGAGCTGCACATTCATGGAATTATGGAGATTCTTCAAGGCTAAGGATGCATGAATGCATCAAGTGAAGCATCATGATGGTTCGGCCAATTCATGTACCATCTTCAAGCATGAACTGGATTTTAATGCTATTTGTGTGAACATGTTAAATACCTGTGTGAACAGAATTTAAGTTAGTGTGAACAACATAGATGCCGAATATCAATAGGCATTTTAGGCTTATAAATAGCTTACTTGTTTATTGTAAAAGGTTACAGAATTTGATCAATTAAAACTTAATAGAACTTTTGTTCTTGTGAGGTTACCTCCTCTCTTCTTTCGTTCGAGTCTCGAAGCGACTTATCTAGCTTGCTAGTGGTGTCAATCCGAACTCCATTGAACTTATCACCGAATCGGTGTGGCGTTCAACCATCTTCCTATACCTTTGGTTCTTACCTCCATATAGGTAACGGGTCAAGGTCCGCTTCTATCCTTCATCAAAATTCACCTTAAGCAATATAAGACTCGGGGCAATACTTTTTAGTATTGAATCATTCTTAAAGTTTGAGTTCTTTATCCATTTCCATTTATCTATCATCTTTGTAACTTAATTCTTTGTTAAACCGAATCTATCTTTCATCAAACCAAAACCCATCCTTTGAACCCATTTTGCCTACCTTCCGCTTATAAAAATCATCTAACTCCATCTATCTACAAAATCGAACAAACTTCTCATCGACGATCGGGCAATCAAGTGAATTGACTCAATCAACCGAGCCGGATCACATCAGCCACTTCCATTTCTTTGTAATAATCCTCCACGCTTCGTTGGCCTTGAGTTAAGCTTTGGAGCTTTTGATACAACTCCCGGTGATAGTAAGCAGGAATAAAACGCTTTCTCATTATTGCTTTCATTTCCGCCCATGTAGACACGGGACGTTCTCCATTGCGTCTTCGGCTCAACGTGAGTTGATCCCACCATATTATGGCATAGTCAGAGAATTCTATAGCAGCTAACTTCACCTTTTTGCTTTCCGAGTAATTGTGGCACTCGAAAACTAATTCCACCTTCTTCTCCCATTCAAGATAGGCCTCGGGATCCGATCTTCCTTGAAAAGCAGGAATCGCCATTTTAATATTCTTTAAATCATCATCGGGCCTCTCTCGATCTCTTTGTTCTCGTGCTCGATGACCTCGTCTCCTTGCACTTTGTCGTGAACCTCGATCACTTTCATCGTCACTTTGTTCATATAGATCATTTGCATGTTGCCATGGACGTTCTCGCTCTCTTCTCGGAATAGGAGGGGTGTTCGCACGTTGGCTTTGTTCCTCCATTTGTTCCATTCGTTCATTGAGAGAATCGAATCGAATTGATGTTTTGAGTCGTATGTGTTGCCCAATCGTGAATTGAGTAAGGATGGATTCGTTTCGGTTTTAAAATGAAACAAAATAGAGATAATGGTTTAAAACAAAGGTAATAAACAAAATAAAGAGGAAACAATAACAAATTAATTGGCTAAGACCGAAAATGAACCAACAATAACGAATTGTTGACCCGAATCTCAAAATGGTCTTTAGGTGTTTTTCGGTTAAAGGAAACAGGAAAGGAACCTTGACCCACTATCAACTATGATAGGAACCAAAGGTATATTGAACGCCACACCAAAGGTGATAAGTTCAGCAACAAAGAAAAGATGGACGCCACAAGCAATGCTTGATAAGTCAAATCAATTCCGAAAGAACAAAGAGAATTGGATAGCTCACAATTCAAATATTTCATCTATATTCAGCAAAAAGTTCTTCTTCTCTATGGCTGATTACATCTATTTATAATGCTAAAACAAGGTAACCGAATGGTCAAAAACATCCACTTAATGTGCCATAAAAACTGATGTCTTTTCTTATTCTTTGAACCAAATAACTCCTTCCATAAAATCACTTTAATTCAGCTGATTTGAATGTCTTTAATGGCTTAGAAAATGACTCTTGAGTTGTCCTTGGCTAGTTGAATAGACACCATCTCTTAACCAGCTCCTTAATGACATTCAAAGGCTTGATTAATTTCTCTTGAAAGCTCCAAAAATGGCTGGAAGTGGAAGAGTTGCTGCTGAATTTTAAAGGGCATAAAATGCTCTTTAAAAACTCCTTTAATGATTTTAAGCTCCCTTTATAACAGCCCCTTTAATTGTAACTCAAAAGAACTTGAACAACCACTTAATTAAATGTGTAACAGCCTTGAATTGTAACCACTATAAGCTAAAAAGTCACCTGCAATAAACACATTAAAATGAGTTTATTAAACAAATGAAAACACTTATTAATCATAACAAACATTAAACTTACTTAAATAAATGAACTAAAACATATATGCAATAATTATTCCAGCAACTAGTTTAATTAAAGAAGCATAATTAAATGAACTTAACTCATGCATCAATAAATAATCCTAGGAACTAGATTAATTAAGAACAACACTTATTAAATAAAGTTCAACAAAAACACTTATTAATTAAAACTAAGATGATTTGAATAAATGTCCAGCAACTCATTTATTAAACTAAGATGCTTAAATGCATGGTTTTGAAATGCAAATTTAACTAACATGAAAGTTACATAATTAAACTAACTTGACTTAATTTAATGATGCAAACTTAACTAACATGAAAGTTACATAATGCATGACTTTATTAAATGCAGAACACATATTAATGATGTGCAAACTATGACATAATTAAAAACACAAACTAAAATAACTAAAAATTAATGAATCAAAGGCCTTATTTTCCAACTGCCAAATTGACAAACTGAAATTAAAAACTTCATTTTGCACTTGGGCCCCTCGAGTTTGGGCCAATCTCAGGAGCATCGAGTTGTGTCGTAACATGATGCGACCGGGATCGCATCAATGAGCATCTCCATCTCTTTAAAATATTCATCCACCGTCTTACTACCTTGAATAAGTCTTTGGAGCTTTGTTTTAATCTCTCTATAGTAGTGATATGGAATAAACCTTTTTCGCATAATCTGTTTCAACTCATCCCATGTCGAAATCTCACCTTCATAATTGCGATGACGATTTACCCCAAGTTGAGTCCACCAATGATACGAACTCATTTCGTGAATTGAATCGAGTCGTTAGTGTCGCCCGATCGTGAATTGAGTAGAATAGAATCGTTTCGGTTTAAAAGAAACAAAATAGAGTTAATGGCTTCAAACAAAGGTAATGAATAAAATAGGAAGGAAACAATAACAAATTAATTGGCTAAGACCAAAGATGAACCAGCAATAACGAGTTATTGAACTGAATCTCAAAATGGTCTTTAGGTGTTTTTCAGTTAAAGGAAACAGCAAAGGAACCTTGACCCACTGTCAACTATGATAGGAACCAAAGGTATATTGAACGCCACACCAAAGGTGATAAGTTCAGCAACAAAGAAAAGACGGATGCCACAAGCTATGCTTGATAAGTCAAATCAATTCCGTAAGAACAAAGAGAATTGGATAGCTCACAATTCAAATATTTCATCTATATTCAGCAAAAAGTTCTTCTTTCTCTATGGCTGATTACATCTATTTATAATGCTAAAACAAGGTAAACGAATGGTCAAAAAACATCCACTTAATGTGCCATAAAAAACTGATGTCTGTTCTTATTCTTTGAACCAAATAACTCCTTCCATAAAATCACCTTAATTCAGCTGATTTGAATGTCTTTAATGGCTTAGAAAATGACTCTTGAGTTGTCCTTGGCTAGTTGAAAAGACACCATCTCTTAACCAGCTCCTTAATGACATTCAAAGGCTTGATTAATTTCTCTTGAAAGCTCCAAAAACGGCTGGAAGTGGATGATACGAGCTCGTTTCGTATGAAATAACGAGTCGTAATATTTCTCGATCGAAATTAGGTAGTGTCGGCCTTGAAATAAATTCAAGTCTTGGTGTTTAAAATTAAATGGCTTTGGGAAACAAGGGAGTTTGATGGAGTGTTGTTTGCTGGATATTTCAATGAAAACAAGTCGAACCCTTATTAGCAAATAAGGACCCGGGGCTTAAGGTTTCAAAGAAAGAAAGGATTTGGGATAAAACCGAGACCCTCTATTTAGCAAAATAGGAACCTACGGTATGAAGAACGCCACACCAATGGTGATAAGTTCAAAACAAAGTCAGATTGACGCCAGTTGTTGAAGATAAGTCAATTTGAGCTTTGGAGAATAAAGAGAGTGAATTGCCTCACTAAAATGATATTTCATTCAGAAATTTGTCAAAAGTGCTTTTACAAGAAATTGAGCAACTATTTATAGTCTAATGTCTAGTAGCCGAATGGACATATTCTAGACTTAATTTCTAAGCAAAAATTGAACAAAAATTCAGCTTAAATTCATGTATATGCTTGCATCAAGGTTCGACTGAATAGAGACCAAGGAAGAGCTTTCAATGAACTTGGAAAAATGGCAGTAGCTACATTCGGCCAATGGAGTTTAATGAGGTCATTCATGAAGCAACTATTGATGAAAAATTACCAGCATTAATTGGCAACTTGAACAGCCATTTAGAAGTGTGAATGGACGGTTTTGAAGAGCCTTGAAGTGTGAACATGGCTGAACCGAATAGACATAGTGTGAACAGCTTTTATACGCCCTTGGGAAGAGAATCGGCCAAGCTTGAAAGGATGAAAAGCTTGATCACTCTTGGCCAAATAGTTGCCTTGAAGAACACCAAAATTAATCAGCTTTTAATGCATTAGTTCAACTGCACATGCATCTTCAAATTCATTGAATCTCCATGCATGAATCTGCCCAATTCATCTCCAAATTCGGCTGCACCTAAAAATAAACATGAACTTAATTAATTTCAAGCAAATTCATCTGAACTAAATTAAAATATAATGTGAACATCCTAAATAACATTGAGACAACTTAAATATTAACAAATCATAACACATAAATTCGGCTAGACAAATTTAAAACATGTAATAATTTAGACAAACTAAATGACATCAAGACATCTTTAATTTAACTAAATCAAGACATATTAAACACTTAAATTAATTAAGACATATTTAAAAGCTGTAATGAAACTTATTTAAATGTTTATTTAAATGGTCTAAATTCCAGCATCAAATTAATTAGCTAGAACGAAATTCAGCTTCAAAGAAGTTGAATATGTTCAGCTCGTTTTTAAACTCCTTGCTATCATTTCCTCAACCCGTTCCACCATTGCTAAAATAGCATCTTTGAATTGTTTAGCTCTAGCTCGCGTTATTGGACCAATGGGCAGCTTAATGGCTTCTTGTTCGTTCTCCATTTGGTTCGTAGGCAAGCTCACATCATTCCCCTCCTCTTCAGAATGATTTGCCCTCAAATCGGAATCTGCATCAAACGGAGACAAATTAGAAACGTTAAAAGTCGCGCTAACATTATATTCACCAGGCAAGTCCAATTTATAGGAGTTATCATTAATTCGCTCAAGGACTTGAAACGGTCCATCCCCTCTCGGAAGAAGTTTGGATCGCCTTTGCATAGGAAATCTCTCCTTGCGCATATGCAACCAAACCCAATCTCCCGGTTCGAACACAACTCGCTTACGACCTTTGTTAGCATGTTGCTCATAGTTCTCGGTCTTGGCCTCAATATTGTCTCGAACTCGTTGGTGCAATTGCTTGACGAAATCAGCTTTGCGCTTCCCATCTACATGAACCAGTTGATTAGAAGGCAATGGCAATAAATCAAGTGGAGTTAATGGATTGAAACCATAGACAATTTCAAAAGGAGAAAACTTGGTAGCTGAATGAACAGCTCGATTATATGCAAACTCCACATGTGGTAAGCATTCTTCCCAAGCCTTCACATTCTTCCGAATAATAGCTCGAAGCAATGTAGACAGAATCCGGTTGACCACTTCGGTTTGGCCGTCCGTTTGCGGATGGCAAGTGGTTGAAAACAGCAACTTCGTTCCAAGACGCCCCCATAGTGTCCTCCAAAAATGGCTAAGGAATTTTGCGTCTCGGTCGGACACGATCGTTCTAGGCATGCCATGCAACCTGACCACCTCTTTGAAAAATAAGTTAGCAATATTAACGGCATCATCAGTTTTATGACATGCTATAAAATGGGCCATTTTTGAGAACCTGTCTACAACCACAAATATTGAATCTCGGCCATTCTTACTCCTAGGTAAACCTAGCACGAAATCCATGGAGATATCAGACCAAGGGGTTTCTGATGTGATCCGGCTCGGTTGATTGAGTCGATTCACTTGATTGCCCGATCGTCGACGAGAAGTTTGTTCGATTTTGTAGATAGATGGAGTTAGATGATTTTTTTATAGCGGAAGTTGAGAAAATGGGTTCAAAAGATGGTTTGGATAGATGTTTGATAGGCTCGGTGAAATAAAGAAATATTGTTTATAATTTAATAGTTAAAATGGAATGGAAAAATAGAACTCAAGCGAAGAACGATTCAATACTATATGAAGTATTGCCTTGGGACTTATATTGCTCAAGGTGGATTAAATGGATTGTCGAAGATGGACCTTGACCCGTTAAGGTATAAAAAGGTGGATGAACGCCACACCAGGATGGTGATAAGTTCAAGAAGTCGGGTTGACGCCACTAGCGAGCTAGATAAGTCAGAACGAGACTCGTACGAAATAGGATAGGAGGAAACCTCACAATCAAGTTTTCAATAATCAAATTCTGTAACCTTTTACAATAAACAAGTAAGCTATTTATAAGCCTAAAATGCCTATTGATATTCGGCATCTATGTTGTTCACACTAACTTAAATTTTGTTCACACAGGTATTTAACATGTTCACACAAATAGCATTAAAATCCAGTTCATGCTTGAAGATGGTACATGAATTGGCCGAACCATCATGATGTTTCACTTGATGCATTCATGCATCCTTAGCCTTGAAGAATCTCCATAATTCCATGAATGTGCAGCTCTTTAATGATCCTACATCTCCCTTGGCTGAATGAGGCATTAATGTGCCTAAAATACTTGAATGGTCATCTTGAAAATGCATGAATCATGCATGAAACGTCCCATGTATTTTCCCCCATAAATATGATCCATGAATCTTCAAATACATGAACTTTCAGCAACTCCCTCTTGCATGAACGTCCCAAATGCATGTGCTCCTTTAAATGCCATCCATTGAACCTCAATTGTGCATGCACACTCCCATACATTGCACCAATCCGTTCATGAACCTGCAGCAAATTAAATCAGCAAGTTAAATGCATTTCAAACACATTAAATTAGCAGCATATGAACTCAATAATTTGCACATTAAATTTGGCCATACATATTAACAATTTTAGACATATTTAAAACATCATAATTAATTAAGTATTTAATTTAGATATAATTAAAACACTTAATTAATTATTTGTCCAGATTTTAACAAATTAACTAACTTAAGATAAACAACTAATTTAACTAATGACAAATTAAATGGTTTATTTCAGCAAAATAAATGCAAGCTAAAGAAAGCTAAAAATAAGCTCATTGGGTTAAGATTGAGCTGAATTGAGCTTGAGTGAGTTGACTTGAGCTCGAGTGAGCTGGAAACGAGCTAAACGGAGCTTAACGAAATGAAATTGAACTAATTCAGCTCGCATGGATTTGCAAACAATGCTTAGGGAGCTGATCCAAAAGTGTGCCCGGGGCATGGTCGTATCAGTTTCGGGAATAGGTAATGGTTTATACAAACCATGGGGCTTAATTCGTGACTTAGCCCATTTGCACGCAATGCATCTATTACAAAATTGTTCGACATCTCGTCACATCCTGGGCCAAAAGAAATGTTCGTGCAATGTAGCTAATGTCTTAGCAACACCAAAGTGCCCCATTAATCCTCCGCTATGGGCTTCTTCGATCAACACTTCTCGTACGGAACCTTGGGGTAAGCTTTCCTTCTCGGAATAAGTACCCATCATGTCAATAGTACTTCTCGTAGGCTCCCTTTGCACATAATCTAAAGAATTCACCAAAGTCAGCATCGTTGACATATAAATCTTTAAGAAATACAAACCCCATTAACTTAGCATCCAAAATATTTAGCAACGCATACCTTCGAGATAGTGCATCAGCCACTACGTTTTCCTTACCTTTCTTATATTTAATAACGTAGGGAAAAGATTCGAGAAATTCTACCCACTTAGCGTGCCGCTTATTCAACTTGTGTTGCCCCTTTAAATACTTCAAGGACTCATGATCGGTGTGTATGACAAATTCCTTGGGCCAAAGATAGTGTTGCCACGTTTCTAAGGCTCGGATCAACGAATAGAGCTCCTTGTCATATGTTGGATAGTTTAAGACAGCACCATTCAGTTTCTCGCTAAAATAGGCAATAGGACGACCATCTTGCATCAACACAACTCCAATGCCTAAACCTGATGCATCACATTCTAACTCGAAAGTTTTATCAAAGTTAGGCAAAGCTAATAACGGTGCATGAGTTAAACAATCTTTAATTTTCAAAAAGGATTTTTCTTGTTCCTCTCCCCAAATGAAGTTGGAATTCTTACGAATAACCCCGGTTAAAGGTGCGGCTAAGGTGCTGAAATTTGGCACGAATCGACGGTAAAAACTTGCTAGTCCATGGAAACTTCGAACTTGGGAGACATTCGTCGGACGAGGCCATTCTTGGATCGCCTTGATCTTCTCTTGATCGACTTCAAGACCCTCCGAGCTAACAACAAAACCTAAAAACACAACCTTGTTAGTGCAAAAATCACATTTCTTCAAATTAGCATACAAGGTTTCTTTTCTCAATACTTCCAAAAAAGATTTTAAATGTAAAATATGTTCATCCAAATTTTTACTATAGATCAATATATCGTCGAAGTATACTACGCAAAATCTACCAATAAAAGGTCTTAAAAAGTGATTCATAAGCCTCATGAATGTGCTTGGGGCGTTCGTTAAGCCAAATGGCATAACGAGCCATTCGTAAAGCCCATGCTTCGTTTTGAATGCAGTCTTCCACTCATCTCCCTCACACATCTGTATTTGGTGATAACCGCTCTTAAGGTCGATTTTTGAAAATAAACTTGCGCCACTTAGCTCGTCAAGCATATCATCCAATCGTGGTATAGGATGACGATACTTGATAGTTATTTTGTTTATAGCACGGCAGTCCACGCACATCCTCCACGTTCCATCCTTCTTTGGAACTAGTAAAACAGGCACGGCGCATGGACTAAGGCTTTCACGCACATAGCCCTTTTCAAGGAGTTCATTTACTTGCTTTTGTAATTCTTTCGTCTCTTCAGGATTGCTCCGGTAAGCAGGCGGTTTGGAATTGCGGCTCCCGGCACAAGATCGATTTGGTGTTCAATTCCACGAATAGGTGGTAACCCACTCGGGATTTCTTCCGGGAATACGTCTTGAAACTCCTGCAACATAGACAAAACAGAAGAAGGCAATTTGTCATCAAATTCGTTAGTGCCAAGCAAGCTCTCCTTGTACAAAAGAACCAACAATGGTTGTTTCAATAGCATCGATTTTCGACCTTCCTTCTCTTTTACAAACAAATTCTTTTTTTCAATCTCATCACTCATTTCTTTTTCTTTTGAATCTCTCTCTCTTTTTTTATCACTCATCTTTTTTTTTCTTTTTTCTTCACTCTTTTCTTTATTCTTTTCATTTTTTTGCTCTCTCTCGATTTCTTTTGATTTTTCAATCGAACTCCTCATTTTGAGTTGATCTTCGTACACTTGTTTCGGTGATAGTGGAGTTAGAGTCACCATTCGTCCCATATGTTTGAAAGAGAATCGATTTGTGTAACCATCATGAATTGCTCGCTTGTCGAATTGCCACGGACGTCCCAAAAGAAGATGCCCCGCATGCATCGGTACAACGTCGCACATCACTTCATCTTGATATTTTCCGATTGTGAATGAAATGAGCACTTGTTTTGTTACCTTCAATTCTCCACCATCGTTAAGCCATTGGAGTTTATACGGATGGGGATGTTTGGTGGTGGCCAATCCGAGTTTCTCCACCATCAACGTACTAGCCACATTTGTACAACTTCCCCCATCGATTATCATGCAACAAATCTTACCTTGCACTTGACATCGCGTATGGAAGATGTTTTCGCGTTGTTGATCATTTTCGGCACCTTGCAAAGTGAGACTTCTTTTCACAACCAAGATTTCTCCATTCTCGGCTTGTTCGATGTCTTCCTCTTCTTCGAGTTGTTCAACGGCCTCGTTCTCTTGTTCACTTTCGGATTCAATTTCTCCATCATCTCGAACAAACATCGCATTTCGGTTCGGGCATTGGCTTGCGATGTGTCCTCTTCCAAGACATTTGAAGCATTTGATGTCTCGGGATCTATTTGGTTGGGCATCCATCTTTCCTTTACTCGATTCGGCAATCGGTTTGTTGAATTTGGTAGCTCCACTTACTTCTTTATTTTGACTCAGCAAGTCTTGTTTGTTGGACCCTTGCCCCCACTTAGTCATAGAAGAAGTATTAGGGAAAGAACGAAACGTACCTTTTCTCTTTAATTGTTTTTCAACCTTTATGGCCATATGGACCATATCAATGACCTCGACATAATGGTGTAGCTCCACAATATTTGCAATATCTCGGTTAAGGCCGGCAAGAAATCGAGCCATGGTGGCTTCTCGATCTTCCTCCACATCGGCGCGGATCATGGCCACTTCCATTTCCTTGTAGTAATCCTCCACGCTTCGTTGGCCTTGAGTTAAGCTTTGGAGCTTTTGATACAACTCCCGGTGATAGTAAGCAGGAATGAATCGCTTTCTCATTATGGCTTTCATTTCCGCCCATGTAGACACGGGACGTTCGCCATTGCGTCTTCGGCTCATCGTGAGTTGATCCCACCATATTATGGCGTATTCGGAGAATTCTATAGCAGCTAACTTTACCTTCTTGCTTTCCGAGTAATTGTGGCACTCGAAAACTAACTCCACCTTCTTCTCCCATTCAAGATAGGCCTCGGGATCCGACTTTCCTTGAAAAGTAGGAATCGCCATTTTAATATTTTTTAAATCATCATCGGTCCTCTCTCGATCTCTTGGTCCCTGTGCTCGTTGGCCTTGTCGCCTTGCACTTTGTCGCGAAGCTCGATCACTTTCAACGTCACTTGCTTCATATAGATCATTTGCATGTTGCCATGGACGTTCTCGCTCTCTTCTCAGAATAGGAGGGGTGTTCTCACGTTTGCTTTATTCCTCCATTTGTTCCATTCGTTCATGAAGGGAATCGAATTGAGGTTGGAACAAACGAGAAATTTCTCGCACGATTGCTTGAACTTGTAGATCGAGCACTCCGCCTCCGGGAACGTTTCTCCTTGGTTGAAGATTAACTCCTCCACCAGCGGCATTCGAGGCTCCTCCACTTGTTGCTCGTCGTTCTGGGCTCCTTGACATGATGATTAAAATTAAGAAAATATCCTCACCACAAAAAAAACCTCACAATTCACTCACAAGAAAAGAATTCACTCCTCTCGTGTTTCACTCTATTTTCGGCTTTTATCTTGATGTACTCTCTTGCCTTTTACCTCTCAAATCTGACTCTCGATATTCTAAAAAGCTACCTTAGACTTATCCCACTTGTGGGTCGGCTTCAAGGGCCTAAACAAAGGAATATGATATGGTTTAGGTAGGCTCGAAAGAAAAAGAAAGGTTTGAAGATGTGGCGTATATATAAAAATTTTTTTAAATAGCGTGAAATTTCACTAAGATGGATATAAAGGAGGGTAGAAAGTGATTTTGGGAAAATTTTTGTTGAAGTTCCAGACGCTTTTTTTTACGGATCTTTCACGTCTTTTCGTCCGCACCTAGACCGTATGCAATATTTTTTTTTTCAAAATTTTTTTTCTTTTCGATTTTTTTTGATTTTTTTTCAAAAACTACAATTTACGTACCTAAATTAACCAGCTCTGATACCAACTAATACGAGCTCATTTCGTATGAAATAACAAGTCGTAATATTTCCCGATCGAAATTAGGTAGTGTCGGCCTTGAAATAAATTTAAGTCTTGGTGTTTAAAATTAAATGGCTTTGGGAAACAAGGGAGTTTGACGGAGTGTTGTTTGCTGGATATTTCAATGAAAACAAGTCGAACCCTTATTAGCAAATAAGGACCCGGGGCTTAAGGTTTCAAAGAAAGAAAAGATTTGGGATAAAATCGAGACCCTCTATTTAGCAAAATAGGAACCTACGGTATGAAGAACGCCACACCAATGGTGATAAGTTTGAAACAAAGTCAGATTGACGCCACTTGTTGAAGATAAGTCAATTTGAGCTTTGGAGAATAAAGAGAGTGAATTGCCTGACTAAAATGATATTTCATTCAGAAATTTGTCAAAAGTGCTTTTACAAGAAATTGAGCAACTATTTATAGTCTAATGTCTAGTAGCCGAATGGACATATTCTAGACTTAATTTCTAAGCAAAAATTGAACAAAAATTCAGCTTAAATTCATGTATATGCTTGCATCAAGGTTCGGCTGAATAGAGACCAAGGAAGAGCTTTCAATGAACTTGGAAAAATGGCAGCAGCTACATTCGGCCAATGGAGTTTAATGAGGTCATTCATGAAGCAACTATTGATGAAAAATTACCAGCATTAATTGGCAACTTGAACAGCCATTTAGAAGTGTGAATGGACGGTTTTGAAGAGCCTTGAAGTGTGAACATGGCTGAACTGAATAGACATAGTGTGAACAGCTTTTATACGCCCTTGGGAAGAGAATCGGCCAAGCTTGAAAGGATGAAAAGCTTGATCACTCTTGGCCGAATAGTTGCCTTGAAGAACACCAAAATTAATTAGCTTTTAATGCATTAGTTCAGCTGCACATGCCTCTTCAAATTCATTGAATCTCCATGCATGAATCTGCCCAATTCATCTCCAAATTCGGCTGCACCTAAAAATAAACATGAACTTAATTAATTTCAAGCAAATTCATCTGAACTAAATTAAAATATAATGTGAACATCCTAAATAACATTGAGACAACTTAAATATTAACAAATCATAACACATAAATTCGGCTAGACAAATTTAAAACATGTAATAATTTAGACAAACTAAATGACATCAAGACATCTTTAATTTAACTAAATCAAGACATATTAAACACTTAAATTAATTAAGACATATTTAAAAGCTGTAATGAAACTTATTTAAATGTTTATTTAAATGGTCTAAATTCCAGCATTAAATTAATTAGCTAGAACGAAAATCAGCTTCAAAGAAGTTGAATATGTTCAGCTCGTTTTTTAAACTCCTTGCTATCATTTTCCTCAACCCGTTCCACCATTGCTAAAATAGCATCTTTGAATCGTTTAGCTCTAGCTCGTGTTATTGGACCAATGGGCAGCTTAATGGCTTTTTGTTCGTTCTCCATTTGGTTCATAGGCAAGCTCACATCAGTGGAAGAGTTGCTGTCAAATTTAAAGGGCATAAAATGCTCTTTAAAAACTCCTTTAATGATTTTTAAGCTCCCTTTATAACATCCCCTTTAATTGTAACTCAAAAGAACTTGAACAGCCACT
>NC_053438.1:34425354-34448156 GCF_007990345.1 Gossypium hirsutum | reverse complement strand
AGTGCTTTGTCTAGACGATATACTTTAATAACTACATTGAATGCTAAAGTCTTAGGGTTTGAACATATTAAAGAGTTATATGATGATGATACTGATTTCAGCCATATCTATAAGAATTGTGGACATACTGCTTTTGAAAAATTTTATCTTGTAGATGGCTTTCTTTTTCGTTTAAACAGGTTATGCATACCAAAGTGTTCCATGAGAGAATTGTTGATTCATGAAGCCCATAGTGGGGGATTAATGGGACATTTTGGAGTGGCCAAACACTAGACATATTGCAAGAACACTTCCATTGGCCACATATGAAGAAGGATGTGGAAAAGGTATGTTCCAAGTGCATACATGCAAACAAGCAAATCTAAGGTAATGCCTCATGGCCTTTACACTCCCTCTACCGATTCCTACTTCACCTTGGGTAGATTTATCCATGGATTTTATTTTAGGTTTGCCTCGAACAAAAAAAGGAAGAGATAGTATATTTGTTGTTGTTGACAGGTTTTCAAAGATGTCACATTTTATTCCTTGTCACAAAACAGATGATGCTACACATGTGGCAGACTTATTCTTTAAAGAAGTGGTAAGACTTCATGGCATCCCTAAACAATTGTTTCTGATAGAGATGTCAAATTCCTTAGCCACTTTTGGAAGGTATTGTGGGGTAAGCTTGGTACTAAATTGCTTTATTCTACTACATGTCACCCCAAACTGATGGTCAAACTGAAAGTAGTAATCGAATCTTAGGGACATTATTACGAGCTGTTGTGGGAAAGAACATTAGAAATTGGGAAGAATGCCTACCATTTGTTGAATTTGCATATAATAGATCTATTCATTCTACAACTGATTATTCCCCATTGAACTTGTTATGGTTTTACCCACTATAGTACTGATTTGGCCATTACTTTGAAACTTATGAATTTAATGGCGAACAGAAAGCTGAGTTGGTGAAATCCTTACATGAGAAGGCTAGACAGCGAATAGCCAAAAAAATGACGCCAACACCAACAAAGCAAACAAAGGGCGCAAACGGGTTTACTAGAACCCAGAGATTGGTTTGGGTCCATTTGAGGAAAGAACGATTTCTACAAAAAGGAAGACTAAGTTGGACCCAAGGGGCGATGGGCCTTTCCAAGTACTCGAGCGGATCAACGATAATGCCTATAAAATTGATCTACCTGGTGAGTACAATGTAAGTTCTACTTTTAATGTGGCTGACTTGTCCCCATTTGATTTTTTAGATTCGAGGACGAATCTTTTAGAGAAGGGGGAATGATACGAGTCATAAAGGCCCAATCCAAGTTCAAGAACGTGATGGCTCAAATTGCCACAAGGCCCAATAACGAGATCAAAGGCCCGACAAATGCGGTCCAAACTAAATGGGACCATTCAAGAGCTTGTTAGCAAGGCCTTAGATGCCATACACGAGAGAACAAGAAAATCAAGATTCACTTTCTTGTTTTCAAGAAAATCAAGAAATCGAATCTTGGCCCAATTTTGCTGTTCGAAGAGATTTCAAGAATCAAGAAAATCAAGATTCAAATCTTGGAAATCTTGGTCCAAGAAACCAAATCTTGTAGCCAAAACGCATTGGATCTCCATTACGAGCATCAACGACCCAATTTTGATAGGAGATGGATCACGAGCCCAAATTCTTGAAGGCGAGGCCCAATAACCAAAATCCAGCCCAACCAAGAAATTTCTTCATACTTAGTTGAAAATCAGGCCAAAATGTCAAAGGGCCCAATTTGTAAACATCTTGTTTAATTTAATTTTTAATCTTTAGGAGCATTACATGTAAAATTCGGCCCAAAACAGCCCATATAAGTGCATGGCCGAATTTACCTTGTTATTTTATTAATTAGGTTAATTTTTTATTAGTTACTTGTGAGATTAGGATTTGTTGGAGGCCTATATAAGCATTGGCCAGCCACCCTTTGTAAAAACATCTTATTATTATTTTTTCTATCAAATTTCAGATTTGTTGAGTGCAGAATTTTCTTTGGGGTTTTCTCCAAGAATTCTCTCTTGAGTTTTCTTAGAAGTTGTTTTAACAATCTTTTGATTGTGGGAGCCATCTTCAACCTTCTTCTTGCCATCGATATTCTTTGGAGGGGAGATTAGAGCCGTTTGAAGAGATTTGTGAAATCTTTCGGATTTCAAGGATCTTTAGGACTTATCCTTTAATTCTTGCTGTTTTCGATTTCTTTCTTTACTTTTCTTTGCTTATACTTGTGCCGATTTCTCATCTAATATTTGTTGTTCTTGTTTGTTTTCCAGCATTGATTAAACTTAAGATCTCATCGTTTAAGTTGTTCTCCTATTGGCAGCACCCATTCGAACCCAAAAATCCCCAATTCCTAGGGTTTGGCCGATTGGATTCTTTCAATTTGGGAATCAATTGATTGCTGGAAATTAGGCATTCTTGGCCGAATCAATTCCTTGGCAGATTCGCATCTTTTCTTTCTTCTCAATTTCGTTTGATTCATCGATTCTATTTCTTTTCTTCTTGCTGCTCTTTTAATTGAATTTGGGAATTTTAAATTCAAATCTGATTCGGTTTAATCTTAATCTTTGTTTTGATTTCAGATCTATTCGTCTAGGATCTTTCGAAGGAGTTTCTCGTGACTTGGCAACTTGATCTTGGTCCACGTGCAACCCCGTATCAGTATGAAGGAATTCTTGATTGGCTAGAATTGGTTATTAGGCCTCGCCTTCAAGAATTTGGGCTCGTGATCTATCTCCTACCAAAATTGGGTCGTTGATGCTCGTAACGGAGATCCAATGCGCTTTGGCTGCAAGATTCGGTTTCTTAGACCAAGATTCCAAGATTTGAAATCTTGATTTTCTTGATTCTTGAAATCACTCCAAACAGGAAAATTAGGCCAAGATAGGTTCTTGACTTTCTTGAAAACAAGAAAGTGAATCTTAATTTTCTTGATTTGAGCCCATCACCTTCTTGAGCTTGGGTTGGGCCTTTGTGACTCGTATCAGAAGTTATCTTTCATATGTGGCCAATGGAAGTGTTCTATCCAATGCAAAGGTGGTAAACTTTTAGGGGCCTCACGAAAAACATCCTTATAATCCTGCAAAAAAACATTGAAACACACTAGGCAAATTTTCATTAATGTTAGATAGAGATAAATAATTTTGCCTAAACCTCACAAGGATACAAGGCTGTTCATTGAATAGGTCTCTCTGCACATCTTTTTTTGTTGCAATTAAATTTTTCACTCTATTTTTACCACTTGCGGATTCACTCACCTTTGGGCCATTTAAATTTTGAATTTTTTCACTACTAGCCTCTTTTCTCTCTGTCTTTTTTATTTGTCCTTTCCCCTCACCCCCTCACAAAATTTCATCATTTTTAATTGAGCTTTATATACATCACTGGGATTTAAAGGAGTAAGAGTGAATTTTTGGCCTTTAAACACAAGAGAGTATCTATTAAGCTTGCCTTGGTGTGTAACATCACGATCAAATTGCCAAGGCTGTCCAAGGAGCAAGTGTGCCGCATGCATTGGGACCACATGATACGAGTCATAAAGGCCCAATCCAAGTTCAAGAACGTGATGGCTCAATTGCCACAAGGCCAATAACAAGATCAAAGGCCGACAAATGCGGTCCAAACTAAATGGACCATTCAAGAGCTTGTTAGCAAGGCCTTAGATGCATACACGAGAGAATAAGAAAATCAAGATTCACTTTCTTGTTTTCAAAAAAATCAAGAAACCGAATCTTGGCCCAATTTTGCTGTTCGAAGAGATTTCAAGAATCAAGAAAATCAAGATTTCAAATCTTGGAAATCTTGGTCCAAGAAACCAAATCTTGCAGCCAAAACACATTGGATCTCCATTACGAGCGTCAACGACCCAATTTTGGTAGGAGATGGATCACGAGCCCAAATTCTTGAAGGCGAGGCCCAATAACCAAAATTTAGCCCAATCAAGAAATTTCTTCATACTTAGTTGAAAATTAGGCCAAAATGTCAAAGGGCCAATTTGTAAACATCTTGTTTAATTTAATTTTTAATCTTTAGGAGCATTACATGTAAATTCGACCCAAAACAGCCCATATAAGTGCATGGCCGAATTTACCTTGTTATTTTATTAATTAGGTTTAATTTTTATTAGTTACTTATGAGATTAGGATTTGTTGGAGGCCTATATAAGCATTGGCCAGCCACCCTTTGTAAACACATCTTATTATTATTTTTCTATCAAATTTTAGATTTGTTGAGTGCAGAATTTTCTTTGGGGTTTTCTCCAAGAATTCTCTCTTGAGTTTTCTTTAGAAGTTGTTTTAACAATCTTTGGATTGTGGGAGCCATCTTCAACCTTCTTCTTGCCACCGATATTCGTTGGAGGGGAGATTAGAGCCGTTTGAAGAGATTTGTGAAATCTTTCGGGATTTCAAGGATCTTTAGGACTTCAATTTACTTTCTTGCTGTTCATTCTTTTCTTTTAAATTCTGTTTATGCCGATTCTTTTGATCTAACTTGTTTATTCTTCTTGTGAATTTCCAGCCATCTTTATTACTCAAAAAGATCGATCGGTACTCATTCTTGGTAGCCAAATTCGACTAAACTTATCTTTTCCAATTAATCTTGTCGAATTCTTCTTGTCAAAACTGACTGTTTTAGGTTGCTGGAATTTTGGGAAAAATCAAGTTGCTGGAATTTGGGGCTTTATTCATCGGTTTAGTTCTTGGACAGATTCGGCTTGTTGAAAATCAATCTTGGAGATCGATTTCGTGTTTTTGCATTCCAAAAACATCTATTCATAAGATCTTTGATTCTTGGCTGTTCTTGATTGTTTTGGGGATCTTAATTTCCAGATCTGATTTGTTTTTAATCTTATTCTTTGTTTTGATTTCAGATCTGTTCGATTAGAGCTTTCGTAGGAGTTTCTCGTGACTTGGCAACTCGATCTTGGTCCGCACGCAACTCTATATCAGTTTAGCTCGTGATCGGGTGATGGGACCTTAGGGCAACTCCAACAGCTCCTTGTTCGAGCTAGGTAGGACTTGAGGCGGGCCGTATCATTTGGGCCATTTAAATTTTGACTTTTTTCACTACTAGCCTCTTTCTCTCTGTCTTTTTTATTTGTCCTTTCTCCCTCACCCCATCACAAAATTTCATCATTTTTAATTGATCTTTATATACATCACTGGGATTTAAAGGAGCAAGAGTGAATTTTCGGCCTTTAAACACAAGAGAGCATCTATTAAGCTTGCCTTGGTGTGTAGCATCACGATCAAACTGCCAAGGTCGTCCAAGGAGCAAGTGTGTCGCATGCATTGGGACCACATCACACCATACCTCATCCTCGTAATTCCCGAGCTTAAAAGTGATCAAGGACTGTTTTGTAACTTTAACTTCTGAGCATTCATTAAGCCACTGAAGGTGATACGGCTTAGGGTGCTCGATACAAGGTAACTTTAAGGAATCCACCAAATAGCTGCTAACTACATTCGAACAACTCCCATTATCAATAATAAGTGAATATTTGGATGTTAAGGGTGCGGCAGACTACCATCTTATTTTTATTTTATTTTTTTTGAAATACCTGTAAAACAAATACTCAACACTCAAAAGAAAAATTAGCAAACATCACCGTTAGTCACTCAAAAAGAAAAATCAAATTCTCAATGAGGTAGAATTCAGTCTTGTGAGTTCTTTAGTAGAGTCTATATCAACCAATTATAAAGTGTATGAACCGAAACTACCAAAGAGTCCTAATTTGTACTAAGATGCTGATGCGATCTCGGTCGCATCATGTTATGACACAACTCGACGCTACCGAGATTGGTCCAAACTCGAGGGGCCCAAGTGCAAAATGAAGTTTTTAATTTTAGTTTGTCAATTTGGCTGCTGGAAAATAAGGACTATGATTCATTAATTTTTAGTTATTTTAGTTTGTGTTTTTAATTATGTCATAGTTTGCACATCATTAATATGTGTTCTGCATTTAATAAAGTCATGCATTATGTAACTTTCATGTTAGTTAAGTTTGCATCATTAAATTAAGTCAAGTTAGTTTAATTATGTAACTTTCATGTTAGTTAAATTTGCATTTCAAAACCATGCATTTAAGCATCTTAGCTTAATAAATGAGTTGCTGGACATTTATTCAACTCATCTTAGTTTTAATTAATAAGTGTTTTTTGCTGAACTTTATTTAATAAGTGTTGTTCTTAATTGATCTAGTTCCTAGGATTATTTATTGATGCATAAATTAAGTTTTTAAAATTATGTTTCTTTAATTAAACTAGTTGCTGGAATAATTATTGTATATATGTTTTAGTTCATTTATTTAAGTAAGTTTAATGTTTGTTATGATTAATAAGTGTTTTCATTTGTTTAATAAACTCATTTTAATGTGTTTATTGCTGGTGACTTTTAGCTTATAGTGGTTACAATTCAAGGCTGTTACACATTTAATTAAGTGGCTGTTCAAGTTCTTTTGAGTTACAATTAAAGGGGCTGTTAAAAAAGGAGCTTAAAGATCATTAAAAGGAGTTTTTAAAGAGCATTTTATGCCCTTTAAAATTCAGCAGCAACTCTTCCACTTCCAGCCGTTTTTGGAGCTTTCAAGAGAAATTATTCAAGCCTTTGAATGTCATTAAGGAGCTGGTTAAGAGATGGTGTCTATTCAACTAGCCAAGGACAACTCAAGAGTCATTTTCTAAGCCATTAAAGACATTCAAATCAGCTGAATTAAAGTGATTTTATGGAAGGAGTTATTTGGTTCAAAGAATAAGAAAAGACATCAGTTTTTTTATGGCACATTAAGTGGATGTTTTTCACCATTCGGTTACCTGTTTTAGCATTATAAATAGATGTAATCAGCCATAGAGAGAGAACTTTTTGCTGAATATAGATGAAATATTTGAATTGTGAGCTATCCAATTCTCTTTGTTCTTTCGGAATTGATTTGACTTATCAAGCATTGCTTCTGGCGTCCATCTTTTCTTTGTTGCTGAACTTATCACCTTTGGTGTGGCGTTCAATATGCCTTTGGTTCCTATCATAGTTGATAGTGGGTCAAGGTTCCTTTCCTGATTCCTTTAACTGAAAAACACCTAAAGACCATTTTGAGATTCGGGTCATCAATTCGTTATTGTTGGTTCATTTTCTGTCTTAGCCAATTAATTTGTTATTGTTTCCTCTTTATTTTGTTTATTACCTTTGTTTGAAGCCATTATCTCTATTTTGTTTCATTTTAAAACCGAAACGAATCCATCCTTACTCAATTCACGATTGGGCAACACATACGACTCAAAACATCACGAGACGAGTTCGTATCAGATGCCAAAAACTGACGAGACACCAATTGATTCGTGTTGCACCGAGGAAGAATTGTGCACACGTTTAAATCCTACTAACACAAGAAACAAGAAGGTGTTAGATAACATAAAGGAAGAATAAAGGCAAACAAATGGAAACCTACAGCTAAGAATCAATAAAAATTGCTGAAAACAGAAAAACCCGAAAAATTGCGGAGTAACTTGACAACTTCGTTCGAGGTGTTCCCAATCTCCAAAAATCACGAAATTAAATCTGGAGTGTCCTTATATATTGAATTTTTGATCTGGAAATTTTGGGCACCAAATTAAACCCGTTGAATCTTTTTTTAAATTTTTATTGAATTTCGTATTTTTTTATTTTTTGACTTTTTTGACTGATTTTTTTGCGGGATTAATTTTTTTATATTCAATAACAGTGCCAAAAATATGTATGTAAAATTTCAGATAAATCGGACAACTTTTACCCAATCAAATGAATTTTTTTCGAACAATTTTTCTGGGTAAAACTGCTGTTTGTGCTTTAAAAATAGAGATCAGTTTAGAAATCAACCATGAACACCCAAAACGCCCAAAATCTGATACCAAATGATAAAGAGTTGTGCGCGGACCAAGATCGAGTTGCCAAGTCACGAGAAACTCCTATGAAAGCTCTAGACGAATCAGATCTGAATTCAAAACAAAGAATAAGATTAAAAGCAAATTAGAATTGAATTGAAATTCCCCAAATTCAATTAAAAGAGTAGCAAGAAACAAAGAAATAGAATAAGCGAATCAAACGGAATTGAAAGTATGGAAAGGATGCGAATCTGCCAAGGGATCGATTCGGCCAAGAATGCCTAATTTCCAGCAATCAATTGATCCCCAAATTGAAGGAGATCCAATCGGCCAAACCCTAGGAATTGGGGATTTTGAGAACGACTCTTTGCTGCCAATGAATGATGATTTAATTCGATTCTTTGAGTTGAATATGGCTGGAAAAACAAAAGAAGAACAGCAAACAAATGAGATAAAGAATCGGCACAAGTAGGAATAAAGAAATAAAACGAAACAGCAAGAAATAAAGAAAAGTCCTAAGAACCCTTGAATTCCCGAAAGAATTCACAAATTCCTTCAAACGGCTCTAATCTCCCCTCCAAAGAATATTGATGGCAAGAAGAAGGTTGAAGATGGCTCCCACAATCAAAAGATTGTTAAAACAACTTCTAAAGAAAACTCAAGAGAGAAATCTTGGAGAAAACTCAAAGAAAATTCTTCTCTCTCAAATCTGAAATTTAAGAATGAATCTAAGTGTTATGTACAAGGGGTGGCTGGCCATGCCTTTAAATAGGCCTCAAGTAATCCTAATCTAACAAGTAACTAATAAAATTAAACCTAATTAATAGAATAAAATAAAGGAAAATTCGGCCAAGCATATATATGGGCTGTTTTTGGGCCGAATTTTACATGGATGTTCCTACAGCTTAAAAAATTAAATTAAACAATTAAAATGTTTATAAATTGGGCCCTTTGACATTTTGGCCTGATTTTCAACTAAGTATGAAGGAATTTCTTGATTGGGCTGGAATTTAGTTATTGGGCCTCGCCTTCAAGAATTTGGGCTCGTGATCCATCTCCTACCGAAATTGGGTCGTTGATGCTCCTAACGGAGATCCAATGCACTTTGGCTGCAAGATTCGGTTTCTTGGACCAAGATTTCCAAGATTTGAAATCTTGATTTTCTTGATTCTTGAAATCGCTCCAAACAGCAAAATTGGGCCAAGATTCGGTTTCTTGACTTTCTTGAAAACAAGAAAGTGAATCTTGATTTTCTTGATTTGAGCCCATCACCTTCTTGAGCTTGGGTTAGGCCTTTGTGACTCGTATCACCTAATCTTTTAATTTCTGTTTCGTTTCAGATCTGTTCGTTTAGAGCTCGTAGGAGTTTTCTCGTGACTTGGTAACTCGATCTTGGTCCGCGCGCAACCCTCTATTAGTTTTCTCCAAGAATTTTCTCTTGAGTTTTCTTTAGAAGTAGTTTTAACAATCTTTTGATTGTGGGAGTCATCTTCAGCCTTCTTCTTGCCATTGTTCTTCATTGGAGGGGAGATTAGAGCCGTTTGTGGGAGCCATCTTCAGCCTTCTTCTTGCCATTGTTCTTCTTGCTGGTCATTCTTTCTTTTAAATTCTGCTTGTGCCGTTTTCTTTATCTAACTTATTTCAATTCTTTTATTGTGTTTCCAGCCAACTTTAACCTTAAAGTGGCAGTAAGAAAACGTTCTTCAATCATCCTTTTCCTTTGATCTTTCTGTCCAAACAACCTATCCTCATTCTATTTCAATTTTTGGGTTGTTGTGATCTGTTGCATTTTAATTTTCTGTTCGTGTTCAATTGATAGATTCGGCAGATTGGAGTCTTCTTTGGGGTTCAATTACGTGTTCTTGATTCTCAAGAATCCTTATTAATACTTATTTCGAGTCTCAATTTGATTCTTTGCTGATTTGGGGATTTTATTTTAGATCTAGAAATTGAAAGATCTAATCTTTTATTTTTTTCTGTTTCGTTTCAGATCTAATTGTTTTGAACTTTCGTAGGAGTTTCTCGTGACTTGGCAACTCGATCTTGGTCCGTGTACAACCCTGATACAACCACGCCTCGGGCACACTTTTGGACCAGCTCCCTAAGCATTGTTTGCAAATCCATGCGAGCTGAATTAGTTCAATTCCTTCTCGTTGAGCTCCGTTTAGCTCGTTTCCAGCTCACTTGAGCTCAAGTCAGCTCATTCGAGCTCAATTCAGCTCAATCTTAACCCAATGAGCTTATTTTTAGCTTTCTTTAGTTTGCATTTATTTTGCTGAGATTCTGGTCGATCTAATTTGCTTGCTGATTTGGTGTTCTTTGACAGATTCGACTTATGGGAGTTCATTCTTGGGAATCAATTTCGTGTTCTTGGTTTCAAGAAACCTCTTTCATAAGTGTTTCGTTTCTTGATTAGATCTTGCTAATTTTTTTAGGGTTCTTATTCCAGATTTTAATTTTCCAGATTTAATCTCGTTCTTTGTTTGATTTCAGATCTGTTCGTTAGAGTTTTCGTAGGATTTCCTGATGCGACCCCGGCCTCGGTGATGAGAGTCGAGTCGTTGATGTGCCCGATCGTTAAAATTAAGGAGTATGAGTTGAGGTTTTCAAGTCGGGTTGAAAAGAACAAATTGGCTGGAAACAAGAAAATATTTAAGTGATTAAAGGATGGATAGGGTAGGTTCGATTTCAAGGCTGAAGAAAGAACCGATATTATATGCAATATCGACCCAAATCTTACGTTAGCTTGAAATGATGAAAAATTGTTAATTGTGACCCAATATCTATGAGAGATAAGAACCAACGATATAGGATTGAACGCCACACTTTAGTAAAGTGATAAGTTCGAAATTGACAGGGAAATTGACAGGATTGATGCCACAAGAATGTCTTGATAAGCCAATGGAGTCAAGAGAGAACAAAGGGAGTTGAAATACTCACCAATTGAACAAAAGTTCATAATTGATCAAAGTCTCAAAATTAGTAACCTTCAAATGATTACAAAAACAACAATTTATAGGCTGAATATGTTCCAGCCGAATGAACTCAAAGCAATCAGCTTAATTACACTTAATTGAACTCAAATGGTTGTTGAAATAACCAAAAAGTCAATTGGAAACTTCTATGCATAGGTGATATCAATGGGTAGGTTGTTTAGTCTTCCAATTCAACTAATAATTGCACTAATAAGCTGAAATGATTTTGTTCAATGTTTGATTAGCTGAAAACATTATGAGCAGCCTTTAATTCCTCCTTGGGTAGCTAAATAAGCATCAGCCAAATTAATGGTAGTTTAAGCACACGAACAGCCCAAGTGTGTGAACACTTGATGTCCAACAGCCTCCAAGTGTGGATGAACGAAAATGAATAGCTCTTATGGTGTGAAAACGTTTTTGTGAGATGAATGGCCTTGTGTGAACAACTCTTTGTCCATTGCTCTTCACGAACAGCTACTTGGAGAAGCTAAAAACTATTGCTGGATTTTTAATTCAGCTCATGGTCCATTGAGCTTCACGAATAGTCACATGAAGAAAAGGAATCATCAACTCTCTTCATAGCCAATTCATGCATGTACCTGAAAGCAATTTAATTCATAAATTTAATTCATGTTAGGACACATTTAAATTGACAGCAACAAGACACATTAAATCTGCTCATTAATTCAGCTGGACTAAGACACATTAAAATGATGTAATAAGCTGAATAAATTCATGTCATGTGCTAACTAAGACATATTAAAAACATGTAATTAATTTGCCTAATCTAAGACACATTAAAACAAATAATAACTTAGACACAAATTTAATTCAACAGCAGCTAAGACAAATTAATTAGAATATGAAATTAATTTGTCTCAACTTTAGACACAATTTAAACACTTCTAATTAAAAAGTCCAGAATTAAAATGCAATTTAAGCTGAATAAACTAATTTGCATTTATTTTATTCCAGCAACTAAAATTATAAAACGCAAAGTAAGCTCAAACAAGCAAATGAGCTCAATGAGCTGGAAATGAGATGAATTGAGCTCAACGAGCTGAGATTAGGCTTCATTTTGCACTTCGGCCCCTCAAGCTTAGGCCACTCTCGATGACATCGTGATGTGATCCGGCTCGGTTGATTGAGTCGATTCACTTGATTGCCCGATCGTCGACGAGGAATAGTTGAGTTATCGGAAATAGGATGAAATAAGGCTAAAGATGCGGAAGCTTTCAAATGGTTTTAAAGGGTGGCTAAGGTGATGGTAAATTTATAAGGATAGTAGGCTCGATTTAAGTATAAAAATAAGAAAAAATGGAAGTTGATAAATGAAGGCTCGGTTTTGTAAAAAGATATTATAGTTGGGTAAAATCTAGGATAGTCGGTGGAATGGATAAATGAGCTTAAACACCAGAAATGATTCAACACTAAAAGTGTCACCCCGATTTCTATTCGGTTCAAGGTGGGATTGCGGAATTGTAGAAGGTTGAACGCCACACCAAAGCAAGGTGATAAGTTCAAAAGAGAACGATAGACGCCACTAGCACGCTAGATAAGTCAGATCGAAACTCGTACGAATTTAGAGAGGAGAAAACTCATCTTTGAACAAAGTTCATTCAAATGATCAAAAGTCAAAAGTCCTTTACAAATGAAAGAAAACAAATATTTATAGGCACATAGATGACCATTCAAATTCGGCATCTAGGTGTTCACACAATAATAAAAACGTTCACACTAATGTATTAAAATAGTTCATAAATTCGGCAGATTCATGCACTAGCTGAATGGACACTTTCTTCCCCCTTAGTTTGTGCATGAATGCTTAGTCATAAAGAAAGGCTTCAAGTGACTTGTATGTGCACCAAAAGGTTGCATTCATCTCCTTGGGACGTTCATGCACTTGTATGGACCATGTATCTTCATAATTAAACACTTTAATGGCATGTAAGTTCATAAATGGTAGCATGAACCTAGTAAATTCGTTCTCCCCTTTGTGCATGCACTTAATTCAATCAATGTGTTGAATTATTGAGTTAATTCCTTCCCTTGGACGTTCTTGAACCCATCCATGCATGTGTAGTAGCCTATAGGTCAATTCAAAGTGTGAACATGCTCAAGGAGCTCTATGGTCAACATAGAATTAGTTAGCAGCTACTTCTTGGCCGAATAAGTGCCTTGGAAAGTTAAGAGATAGCCACCATACATGCACTTAAGCCATTCATGCATTCTATCATCCCATGCATTTGATCCATTCATGGACTAGCCTTTAATGTCCATACATGCATTCGACACATGCATGAATTTGTAGAAACATTGCATCTAGCCGTACATGCACCAGCATTTAATACTTCTTCTGATGTGATCCGGCTCGGTTGATTGAGTCGATTCACTTGATTGCCCGATCGTCGACGAGAAGTTTGTTCGATTTTGTAGATAGATGGAGTTAGATGATTTTTTATAGCGGAAGTTGAGAAAATGGGTTCAAAAGATGGTTTGGATAGATATTTGATAGGCTCGGTGAAATAAAGAAATATTGTTTATAATTTAATAGTTAAAATGGAATGGAAAAATAGAACTCAAGCGAAGAACGATTCAATACTATATGAAGTATTGCCCCGGGACTTATATTGCTTAAGGTGGGTTTAATGGATTGTCGAAGATGGACCTTGACCCGTTACCTATAGAGAGGTAGGAACCAAAGGTATAAAAAGGTGGATGAACGCCACACCAGGATGGTGATAAGTTCAAGAAGTCGGGTTGACGCCACTAGCGAGCTAAATAAGTCAGAACGAGACTCGTACGAAATAAGAGAGGAGGTAACATCACAAGAACAATAGTTCATTCAAAAATTTGACAAAAAGTCCTCTCACAAAATGAAATAGCAAACTATTTATAGACTAAGTACTAGCTAGCCGAATGGTCATCTTCATGGCTAAGCAAATTAAGCTAGAAAATTCTAGAATTGAAGCATTAAGTTGTTGTAGCTAAATTCAGCTATTGAAGTCCAATAGGCAGCTTCTTGACTAAGCAAATGAACTTGGAATGCTTGGAAAGGTGCATGGCAGCAGCTAGGTTCGGCCAATGAGCTTAAATGAGCTCATTAAGATGCAACTCTTGGCTGAAAAAATACCAGCATTAAAGGAGAACGTGAATGGCCAAAATAAGTGTGAAAAGTCATCCTTGAAGAGTCCTTTAGGTGTGAACATGGCCAACTGAATAGACATGGGTGTGAACTCCAAGTGTGAACGGCATTATGCTGTTTTGGGGAATGAATTCGGTCAGCTGAACATTCACTTGAAGATCCATGTATGTGTCATCAAGTTCATTGAATCTGATGTGAATGCACCTTGCTAAATGTCTCTTCCAAATTCGGCTCACTTGAGGGCTGATGAATGCATGGGATGCCAATAGCTTTGTCTAGATTCGGCCAAGGTGTGAATGGACACTTCAAAAGATATCTTTTGGCCGAATAGGTGCATAGGAAATTCAATGGACAGCAACCGATGCATGTAAGTGAATATTCATGCATTCTTCCATTCATTGTATTAACTCATTCATGCATCATCCTTACGTTCATTGAACCAGCCCATTCATGAATCATCTTTAATTGTGTTCCCACATCATGCATTGTAAGTAGACGTTCATGCACCTAGCTTGAATGAATCTCCACATTCGGCTGTACCTACATGAAACATGAACAAATTAATTAAAAATAGATATATTAATTAACACATAAATTTAAAATAGACAAATTTAATAAAGTCTTAAGCTAAACATATTAAATTCGGCTAAGACAACTTTAAAAACATGAAATAAATCAAAACATAATTATGAGCTGTAATAACTTAAACTAAGTTAATAAATACTTTAATTATTCAACCAATAAAATAAATGAGCTGAATTGTAGCTAAATTGAGCTCGATTGAGCTGACTTGAGCTCGAGTGAGCTGGAAACGAGCTAAACGGAGCTCAACGAAAAGGAATTGAACTATTTCAGCTTGCATGGATTTGCAAGCAATGCTTAGGGAGCTGGTCCAAAAGTGTGCCCGAGGCGTGGCCGTATCATCCCCTCCCTCTTTAAAGCGATTTGTTCCCAAATCGAGCCATTGGTTCACTCGATCGCAGCAACTTTTACTTAGCTTTCCTCGGTCGAACGGGATGGATTGGAATTGGGACAACTGAAAGGAATAACCATGAGTTAACAAAAATGGTTTCAAATAAATTTGTAATCCAAATGCAAGCAAAATAGAATAAGAAAATCCCATGGGAGTGGACGGATGCAAAGCAACATGTTCACAACCATGCAAACAAACTAATTTACTCGTTAATGCCTCGTCAATTATTCGAAACGTAAATGAACATGTTCTAAGGCAATCAAATGTCTCAAATCGTTTCCACAAGTCATAACCAATATGTGAATAACGAATCAAATCAACAAAACAATCTTTGGCACCACCTAAAGAGAACAACGATGTTTCAAAAAGTTCATGAGCCTTACCTTTAAAAGTAGTAAAACAAAGATCATTTTTAAATAAAGCTGAACAGTTAAACACATCACAATTTAAATTCCTTGCAACAACCAATTCTTCAACAAAAATTTTATTACCAACCGAATAGGGCAGAGAAATTTTAAAGTTATCGTAAATCATACCTTGTTTACCTCGAGGGATGGAAAAACAAGGATCATTTTTACCTTTGTCGATCATCATAAATCTTCTCTCCTCGGAAATGTAGTCTAGTCGAATCTCTGTGGCTGAATTAACCTTAACGAAATGAAATGCGAACTTCAAATACAACCACAAAAATGGATTAAGGAATGAATTTAAATTGAAATCAAATTTTTCATACCTCAGTTCCTTATTCAACACCCAATTATCAAAACAATAGAAATTGTTCACACAAAATTGATGAAGCTTGACTTTCCCATAAAACGAACCAAAATAGATTCCGGGTTTAAAAACTTGATTTTGAGTATTCATGCCAAAATGTAGCAAAAATTTCATTAAACCAAACACGTTAAACCAATGGGATTTTTGCATACACAGGGACAAACAATTAAAACTTTTTACATTCATCAATTCATACTTGCACAAATTCATGGATTTTCCACAAAGCGTTAATTGGTGCACAAAATTGTCACAAATGAAGAATTTAATCGCCTTTCGTGAAAAACCGTCATCACGCAAAATTAAACCTTTGGTTTGTTGATTGGAACAAAAATCAACCACATTCAGGGAGTAGCAATTAATCAGACCAAAATAAAGAGAGCGTTTAGAAATTAAGTCACTAAAAAGTATTTCAACAATTTTCAAACCTGGGGGTCGTGACTCGATCGTTAACATTTCCTCACCTCTCTTACCTTTGAACTCTTGAGGCACGTTTTCATCTTCAACCTTACCTATACTGACCATATGAAAATGTCTTTCATCGGAAAGGTAGTGAAGTTGAAAATTATCGTTTGATATCTCGGGCACCTGGAAAGAAGAAACAGAACAAGAACAAGTTTCATATGGATTAGTCGAAATGCTCCTCACTTTTTCTGGTTCGTTTATCTCTTTTTCTCTCGTTTCTTTTCTAATCTCAACTTCTCTTTTTCTCTTTTTATTTCCTCTCTCATTTTCACTTTTATTTTCGACCTCACTCTCTTTTTGGATTTCTTTTTCTTTTTCAATCTCTTTTTCTTTTCTTTCGATTTCTTTTTCTCGCTCGTACTCTTGTACAATCTCAATTTCTTTTTCGAATTCTTTCTCTTCATTTTCTTTTTCTCTCGCTTTTTCGATTTCATTACAATGTGCAGTCGACACGAAAGAATCAAAAATATAATCATTTGCCCCGAAGGAAGAGAAAATATTTTCATAGGCTTCTCGTCCATTTCTTCGGGAACAATCCTCCAGGAAGGACTTCTTTGAGTCATACGAGGAATAACTCGTCCTCTCTCGTTCATCATGTCGAAAAGTCGCAAGCTCTAAGCTCTCGCGTCTTGAATTCCTTGACGAATAGGAATCTCGATAAGAATCTCTTAGCGAGTAGTCTTTGGACGCGTATCGCCGTGATGATCTCGACTCCGTTTCTCGACTTGGTGGATTTTGCTTCCGTCGGGCTTTTTCCTCCACTCGGTCCAAACGTCTTTTTAATGGGCTTAATTTTTCCTCCAATATTCGGCCCATCTCGTTCACCAAGTATTGAAATTCATCGGTAGAGAATTCTTCTTGAGACATGATTCAAGAAAATGTTAGAAAATCGAAAGATAGAATAAATAGTAAATGAACCTCACCAATTCAAAATCCTCACCAATCTCTCACAAAGAAATAATGATTTTCACTCGCACTCGTGTTTACACTCTTCTAGGCTTTTTCTTTGATGTAAAACACACGTGCCTTTTACCTCTCGACCTCGTCTCACAATTTCGTAATTCGTCTCGATAGACTTAATTTGCTGCTTGAGGGTCGGTTTCAAAATAGGTTACAAAGGAATGATGTGGGTGTAGGGTAGGCTAAACAAAATAAAATCAAGGCTAAGTGTGGCGTTGGGATGGGTAAATAATGCTAGGAAGGGAAACTTGATGATCGGAACAAATAAGAGAGAAAAAAAATAAAAACTCGCAAGACTTTTCACTTTTTTTTAACTTGATTTTTTTTTGCTCACCTTTTTTTTTTGCTCGATTTTTTTTTCACTTTTTTTTTGAATTTTTTTTTTTCAATCAATTTTTTTTTTCGAATTTTTTTTTGATTTTTTTTTTGTTACTCCAATACAATAGTAAGCTAAATACAAGGGAAAATTAAATTACAACTCAAATTTTTTTTTTTTGATTTTTTTTTCACGTTTTGAACCTACTTGCGGCCTTATTACGAATGTCGGTACTCCTCGTTTTAGTAGCTCTGATACCAAATGATGTGATCCGGCTCGGTTGATTGAGTCGATTCACTTGATTGCCCGATCGTCGACGAGAAGTTTGTTCGATTTTGTAGATAGATGGAGTTAGATGATTTTTTATAGCGGAAGTTGAGAAAATGGGTTCAAAAGATGGTTTGGATAGATATTTGATAGGCTCGGTGAAATAAAGAAATATTGTTTATAATTTAATAGTTAAAATGGAATGGAAAAATAGAACTCAAGCGAAGAACGATTCAATACTATATGAAGTATTGCCCCGGGACTTATATTGCTTAAGGTGGGTTTAATGGATTGTCGAAGATGGACCTTGACCCGTTACCTATAGAGAGGTAGGAACCAAAGGTATAAAAAGGTGGATGAACGCCACACCAGGATGGTGATAAGTTCAAGAAGTCGGGTTGACGCCACTAGCGAGCTAGATAAGTCAGAACGAGACTCGTACGAAATAAGAGAGGAGGTAACCTCACAAGAACAATAGTTCATTCAAAAATTTGACAAAAAGTCCTCTCACAAAATGAAATAGCAAACTATTTATAGACTAAGTACTAGCTAGCCGAATGGTCATCTTCATGGCTAAGCAAATTAAGCTAGAAAATTCTAGAATTGAAGCATTAAGTTGTTGTAGCTAAATTCAGCTGATTGAAGTCCAATAGGCAGCTTCTTGACTAAGCAAATGAACTTGGAATGCTTGGAAAGGTGCATGGCAGCAGCTAGGTTCGGCCAATGAGCTTAAATGAGCTCATTAAGATGCAACTCTTGGCTGAAAAAATACCAGCATTAAAGGAGAACGTGAATGGCCAAAATAAGTGTGAAAAGTCATCCTTGAAGAGTCCTTTAGGTGTGAACATGGCCAACTGAATAGACATGGGTGTGAACTCCAAGTGTGAACGGCATTATGCTGTTTTGGGGAATGAATTCGGTCAGCTGAACATTCACTTGAAGATCCATGTATGTGTCATCAAGTTCATTGAATCTGATGTGAATGCACCTTGCTAAATGTCTCTTCCAAATTCGGCTCACTTGAGGGCTGATGAATGCATGGGATGCCAATAGCTTTGTCTAGATTCGGCCAAGGTGTGAATGGACACTTCAAAAGATATCTTTTGGCCGAATAGGTGCATAGGAAATTCAATGGACAGCAACCGATGCATGTAAGTGAATATTCATGCATTCTTCCATTCATTGTATTAACTCATTCATGCATCATCCTTACGTTCATTGAACCAGCCCATTCATGAATCATCTTTAATTGTGTTCCCACATCATGCATTGTAAGTAGACGTTCATGCACCTAGCTTGAATGAATCTCCACATTCGGCTGTACCTACATGAAACATGAACAAATTAATTAAAAATAGATATATTAATTAACACATAAATTTAAAATAGACAAATTTAATAAAGTCTTAAGCTAAACATATTAAATTCGGCTAAGACAACTTTAAAAACATGAAATAAATCAAAACATAATTATGAGCTGTAATAACTTAAACTAAGTTAATAAATACTTTAATTATTCAACCAATAAAATAAATGAGCTGAATTGTAGCTAAATTGAGCTCGATTGAGCTGACTTGAGCTCGAGTGAGCTGGAAACGAGCTAAACGGAGCTCAACGAAAAGGAATTGAACTATTTCAGCTTGCATGGATTTGCAAGCAATGCTTAGGGAGCTGGTCCAAAAGTGTGCCCGAGGCGTGGCCGTATCATCTTCATTCATGAGTGTCGAATGCCCAAAAGAGATGTTTCTTCATTCATACATTGTTCCATCCAAAGGAATGTACCTACATGAAATAAACAAGTCATTAAGACATCTCATGAACACTCATAAATTCGGCATGATGTGAACACATTAATGTCATGCATTAATTCGGCTATGTGAACATAATCAATTTATATAATGACAATGATATATTAATAACAAATATTAATATAAGACAAGTTTAATGCTTAAATGAATATGTGCAAATTTTATTTAATGTATTAAAGACAAAACCGAGTTTAAACTAAAATGAGCTAAGTTTTAGCTCGTGAGCTAAAGTTGAGCTGAGGCTAAACTCCTAAGCTGAAGTTGAGCTAAGGTTTAGCTCGTGAGCTAAATATGAGCTAGGAGTGAGCTCGGTTTAGCTCAGGCAAGTTGGATCGAGCTTGAATAAGCTGGATTTGAGCTAGACGGAGCTCGTGGAGCTGGAAACGAGCTGGGATCAGCTTGCCAACATGTCAATGCTCGGCTTGACAGACTTGCTCGATGAAGTTCGCGGGGCGTGCTCGTATCATTCCCCCCCTCTTTTAGGCGACTTGTCCTCAAGTCGAGCCGTTTGTCCATGGGAGAACTTTGACTCATGCATGGTTTTCCTCGGTCAAATGGGATGGAAGATGTCACACAAACCTGAAAAATTCTTACCACAGCCAATAAAAAGAAACTCAAAGGAGTCAAATTCAAATGTGTTCGATAGTTCATAAAATATTCATTCAATCGAACATATGCCAAAAATCTCAATTGGACAAAGCAAGCATACATAAATTTATCAAAGAGTTTCGTTAGACCATCGTTACAAACATGAAAACTAAGTTGGATCAAGGGATAATTGGTTAAAAACGATGGTAGGCACTTAAACACATTATTCCTTATCCAAAACATTTTAATTTCTTTAATCGAATATAGTAACTCATTTGGTCCTTTGTCTTGCTCATGCAAGGTATGCCATGGCCAAAGGTATGCTAATTCTTCCTTTCATTTTTGAACAACATGAGGGGAGTCTCCAAATTCCAACGTAATAATCACATCATCACAATTCCAAAAGGAAAAATCCATCACATCAAAGTATAAATAATTTCCAAACAACCAATCAATGGAATTTTCAACTTCAATCGAAGTGAGCAAAGATATTTGAAAATTTTCAGATGACTTACCTTGACGAATATGAAGAGAAGAAAATTGAGGATTGGGTTTACCTTTCTCAGTCAAAATGAATCTTCTCTCTTTGGATAGATAACGTAAGACAAACCTATTACTCTGATAAATTTGAATAGGTGGTGACGCACCATGACATGTCTTGCTCCTCGAGGGGTGGAATTCACAAAAATAAGACGGGTTAGTATTATCGAAAACTATGGACTTAAATGGAAAAGGAAAGTTACCATGGAAATTTGATTCAATTCCAAAAACATAGGTTGGCCTTACCTTCTCGAAATGAAACGAAAATTTCAAATGTGGCCAAACAAGGTGATTAATAAATGAATCAAAATTGAAACCCAAATCATTGAATTTCACCTTCTTATCAAAAATTCAAACTTCAAGCAAACATAATTTCAATGTAAATGATGCAAAGCGCTTAATGTTTCCATAAAATGAATTCATGTAGCAAATACCAGGCTTGAACACACGAACTTGATTAGGAATTCCAACAAGCAACATATTAGAAGAAGATATAATCAACTCACCACACGAATTATATTTCACTAGTTTAAACACACATGTTGATTTGACAAAACCGAGCATACCAATATGCAAAGGTTCATGCTTCAAGAGTATCAATCGGGAATGTAAATCACTACATGGAAATTTCGCACAAAAACTCAAAGATTGTTCATAAAGAACACAATTGCAAATATCATGTGAAGATCTTTTAACATAGATGCCAAACAAATAATTTTTAGAGAACATGCAACTTTTCAAACAAGCAGATTTATCACAAATCAATTGAGCAGGCATATTTAAACATAAAGATTGAACACATGAATTCAAAAAGTTCGCATGGTCAAACATGTCAGAATTTTTAAGTGACAGACTTTGATCAAACACATTCAAAATTCGCTTAGAGAAAACAAATCGAATGTTGTCAACAAAATTGCCAATGTAGTAATCGTCATAAAAAAAGCTGTATATGGCACCTTTTAAAACAAAATCGTTAACAACAGTAAGTGAACAAAAATTATCCAAATCAAGTGACTTTGATTCGATAAACAAAGAATCCTTACCTTCCTTACCTTTAATCGCAAGTGGGTGGTAGTCATTCACAAACTTACCTTTTTCGAACAACCTAAAACACCTCTCGTCTGGATGGTAATGTAGATGGAATTGGTCGCACAAACTTCTAGGAACCTGAAAAGTTAACTCACAAGAAGATCGAACAGGTGGGTTAGTGGAAATAATCCTCACTTGCTCACTTGTTTTCTCACTCGATTCTTTTTCTTCTGGATCACTCGTTTCTTTTGTTTCAATTTCTTTTTCATCTTCTTTTTCACTCTCAAATTTCTTTTCATTTCCTTTTTCATTTTCTTTTTGCTTTTCAAAGGCTTTTTCAAAGGCTTTTTCAAGTTCTCTCAAGATTCGCTCATTTTCTCTCTTACTTGCCTCTTGCCTCTCTTTTCTTTTTATTTCATTTTCTTTTTCTTCTCTTGCTTTTTCTTTTTCTTTTCTTTTCTTTGTTTTCTCTTTACAAGAATGTACAAAAGAACGATGAGAATACAAATCTTGTTCGAAAGATGAAGAACTATTTGCATATGATTCACAATCAAAACTTCGTGAAGAATACTCCGGGTAAGATTTCTTTGAAGATCTAGTAGGAGTATGTCTTTCTCTTCGAACGCCATCTTGGAATGAATCAAAATCGTAATCGGCTTCTCGTCTTCTCAAATTTCTTGATGAAAAGGACTTTCGATCGAAGTCACTTCTCGAATTCACTGATGAATATGCGTCATAGTATAAATCTCTTTGTCTCGAAGTAGATGGCGAAAAGGAATCACGATAGGAACTTTTTCTTAAGTAGTAGTCGGGGGTATATCTCCGTGGGGTTCTTGGTTCCGTTTTACGACTTGAAGAAACTCGATCACTTTGGTCTCGTTTTGTCGCCATTCTTCGCTTTTCTTTAACCAAATATTGGTATTCCGATTCGGTGAACTCTTCGTATGACATGATTTTTGTTGCTAAAAAGAAAATGTTAGATCACAAAACAAAATAAAAAAAAAATGAAGTACCTCACCACAAACCTCACAATTTTGCTCGGAAAGAAAATTGGATAACACTGATACGAGCACGCCCCGCGAACTTCATCGAGCAAGTCTGT
>NC_053438.1:34395780-34424854 GCF_007990345.1 Gossypium hirsutum | reverse complement strand
CTTGCTTGCACTAACGAATTTGATGATAAGTTGCCCTCTTCTATTTTGTCTGTGTTGCAGGAATTTCGAGACGTATTCCCGGAAGAAATCCCGAGTGGGTTACCACCTATTCGTGGAATCGAACACCAAATAGATCTTGTGCCGGGAGCCGCGATTCCAAACCGACCTTCTTACCGGAGCAATCCTGAAGAGACGAAAGAATTACAAAAGGAAGTAAATGAACTCCTTGAAAAGGGCTATGTGCGCGAAAGCCTTAGTCCATGCGCCGTGCCTGTTTTGCTTGTCCCGAAAAGGATGGAACGTGGAGGATGTGCGTGGACTGCCGTGCTATAAACAAGATAACTATCAAGTATCGTCATCCTATACCACGATTGGATGATATGCTTGACGAGCTAAGTGGCGCAAGTCTGTTTTCAAAAATTGATCTTAGAGTGGTTATCACCAAATACGGATGCGTGAGGGTGATGAATAGAAGACTGCGTTTAAAACGAAGCATGGGCTTTACGAATGGCTCGTTATGCATTTGGCTTAACGAACGCCCCAAGCACGTTCATGAGGCTTATGAATCACGTTCTAAGACCTTTTATTGGTAGATTTTGCGTCGTATACTTCGATGATATATTAGTTTATAGTAAAAATTTAGATGATCATGTTTACATTTGAAGGCTGTTTTGGAAGTATTGAGGAAAGAAACTTTGTATGCTAATTTAAAGAAATGTGAATTTTGCACTAACAAGGTTGTGTTTTTAGGTTTCGTTGTTAGTTCGGAGGCCTTGAAGTCGATCAAAGAAGGTCAAGGCGATCCAAGAATGGCCCCGTCCGACGAATGTCTCCCAAGTCCGAAGTTTCCATGGATTAGCAAGTTTTTACCGTCGATTCGTGCCAAACTTCAGCACCTTAGCCGCACCCTTGACTGGAGTTATTCGTAAGAATTCAAACTTCGTTTGGGGAGAGGAACAAGAAAAATCCTTTTTGAAAATTAAAGATTGTCTAACTCATGCACCGTTATTAGCTTTGCCTAATTTTGATAAAACCTTCGAGTTAGAATGTGATGCCTCAGGTTTAGGCATTGGAGCTGTGTTGATGCAAGATGGACGGCCTATTGCCTATTTTAGCGAGAAACTCAATGGTGCCGTCTTAAACTATCCGACTTATGACAAGGAGCTCTATTCGTTGATTCGAGCCTTAGAGACGTGGCAACACTATCTTTGGCCCAAAGAATTCGTCATACATACCGATCACGAATCCTTGAAGTACTTAAAGGGTCAACACAAGTTGAATAAGCGGCATGCTAAGTGGGTAGAATTTCTCGAATCTTTTCCATATGTTATTAAATATAAAAAAGGTAAGGAAAACGTAGTGGCTGATGCACTATCTCGAAGGTATGCGTTGTTAAATATTTTGGATGCTAAGTTAATGGGGTTTGTATTTCTTAAAGATTTATATGTCAACGATGCTGACTTTAGTGAATTCTTTAGGTTATGCGCAAAGGGAGCTTACGAGAAGTACTATCGACATGATGGGTACTTGTTCCGAGAAGGAAAGCTTTGTATACCCCAAGGTTCCGTACGAGAAGTGTTGATCGAAGAATCTCATAGTGGAGGATTAATGGGGCACTTCGGAGTTGCAAAGACGTTAGCCATGCTCAACGAACATTTCTTTTGGCCTAAGATGCGACGAGATGTCGAACGGTTTTGTAATCGATGCATTGCATGCAAACGGGCTAAGTCACGAATTAAGCCCCATGGTTTGTATAAGCCATTGCCTATTCCCGAAACCCCTTGGTCTGATATCTCAATGGATTTCGTGCTAGGTTTACCGAGGAGTAAAAATGGCCGAGATTCAATATTTGTGGTTGTAGATAGGTTCTCAAAAATGGCTCATTTTATAGCATGTCATAAAACTGATGATGCCGTGAATATTGCTAATTTATTTTTCAAAGAAGTGGTCAGGTTGCATGGCATGCCTAGGACGATTGTGTCCGACCGAGACGCGAAGTTTCTTAGCCATTTTTGGAGGACACTATGGGGGCGCCTTGGAACGAAGTTGCTGTTTTCAACCACTTGCCATCCGCAAACGGACGGCCAAACCGAAGTGGTCAATCAGATTTTGTCTACATTGCTTCGAGCTATCATCCGGAAAAATTTGAAGGCTTGGGAAGAATGTTTACCACATGTGGAGTTTGCGTATAATCGAGCTATTCACTCAGCTACCAAATTTTCTCCTTTTCAAATTGTTTATGGTTTCAATCCGTTAACACCATTTGATTTAATGCCATTGCCTTCTAACCAATTTGTGCATGTAGATGGAAAGCGTAAAGCTGATTTCGTCAAGCAATTGCACCAACGAGTTCGAGAAAACATTGAGGCAAGGACCAAGAACTATGAACAACATGCTAACAAAGGTCGTAAACGAGTTGTGTTCGAGCCGGGAGATTGGGTGTGGTTGCATATGCGCAAGGAAAGATTTCCTATGCAACGACGATCTAAACTACTTCCGAGAGGGGATGGACCGTTTCAAGTCCTTGAACGAATTAATGACAGTTCTTATAAATTGGACTTGCCTGGTGAATATAACGTTTCTGATTTGTCTCCGTTTGATGCAGATTCCGATTTGAGGACAAATCGTTCTGAAGAGGAGGGGAATGATGTGAGCTTGCCTACGAACCAAATGGAGAACGAACAAGAAGCTATTAAGCTGCCCATTGGTCCAATAACGCGAGCTAGAGCTAAACGATTTAAAGTTGCTATTTTAGCATTGGTGGAACGGATTGAGGAAAATGAAAGCAAAGAGCTTAAAGACGAGCTGAATATTTTCAACTTCTTTGAAGTTGAAATTCGTTCTAGCTAATTAAATTGCTGCTGGATTTTAAACCATTTAAATAAGCATTTAATTAAGTCTTATTACAGCTTATTAATATGTTTTTATTTAATATAAGTGTTTAATATGTCTTAATTTAGTTACATTAAAGATGTCTTGATTTCATTTAGTTTGTCTAAATTATTACATGTCTTAAATCTATTCAACTGAATTTGTGTCATGCTTTATTAATATTTAAGTTGTTTCAATGTTAAATTAGGATGTTCACATTATGTATTTACTTAGTTCAGCTTAATTTGATTGAAATTAATTAAGTTCATGTGTGTTTTTAGGTACAGCCGAATTTGAAGATTCATTGGGCAGATTCATGCATGAAGATTCAATGGATGTGAAGATGCATGCATGTTGGGTTCAATGCACCAAATGATACATGCATGGACTATATTAAAGATGGTGTGCTGATTGTTGAAGTTCTCTAAGTGACCATTCGGCCAAAAGAGATGATTTTCCATTCTCCAAAGCTGCCATTTATTTCCTTCACATTGCTGGGTACATTGTGGCTATTCGGTTCATGATGTTCACACCTTATGGTCATTCAAAACCGTCCATTCACACTTCCAAATGACTGTTCAAGTTGCTAATTAATGATGGTAATTTTTCAGCAAGAGTTGCTTCATTATTGACCTTATTAAACTCCATTGGCCGAATGTAGCTGCTGCCAATTTTCCAAGTTCGTTGAAGCTCTTCCTTGGTCTATATTCAGCCGAACATTGATTCAAGACCATTCATGGATCTTAGCTCAAAATTAGTTCAATGTTTACTTAGTTTTTAAGTATTGAACTTGACTATTCAGCTACTAGTCACTTAAGCTATAAATAGTTCTTGAATTTCTTGTAAAAGGACTTTTTGCCAAATTTCTGAATGAAATATAATTTTAGTGAGAAATTCACTCTCTTTATTCTCCAAGCTCAAATTGACTTATCTTCAACGAGTGGCGTCAATCTGACTTTGTTCGAACTTATCACCCATTGGTGTGGCGTTCTTCATACCGTAGGTTCCTATTTTGCTAAATAGAGGGTCTCGGTTTTTATCCTATTTCCATTTCTTTCTTTGAAACCTTAAGCCCGGGTCCTTATTTGATAATAAGGGTTCGATCTTATTTCATCGAATTACCCAGCAAACAACAACCCATCAAACTCCTTTGTTCCTAAAGCCATCCAACTTCAAACACCAAGACTTGAATTTGATTCAATTCCGACACTACCTAATTTCGATCGGGAAAGATTACGACTCGTCTTTACATCCGAAACGAGCTCGTATCAAATGCATCAAGTGAAGCATCATGATGGTTCAGCCAATTCATGTACCATCTTCAAGCATGAACTGGATTTTAATGCTATTTGTGTGAACATGTTAAATACCTGTGTGAACAGAATTTAAGTTAGTGTGAACAACATAGATGCCGAATATCAATAGGCATTTTAGGCTTATAAATAGCTTACTTGTTTATTGTAAAAGGTTACAGAATTTGATCAATTAAAATAGAATATCAATAGGCATTTTAGGCTTATAAATAGCTTTTGTTTACCTCCTCTCTTCTTTCATTCGAGTCTCAAAGCGACTTATCTAGCTTGCTAGTGGTGTCAATCCGAACTCCATTGAACTTATCACCGAATCGGTGTGGCGTTCAACCATCTTCCTATACCTTTGCAAATAGGCCAGCATATAGAAGTAATCTTGAGGAAACGAAGGAATTAGAAAAGCAAGTAGCCGAATTAATGGAGAAGGGCTACATCCGTGAAAGCTTAAGTCCGTGCGCGGTTTCGGTATTGCTGGTTCCTAAAAAGGATGGATCCTGGCGAATGTGCGTTGACTGCCGCGCTATCAACAAAATCACAATAAAATATCGCCATCCTATTCCCCGCCTCGACGACATGCTTGATGAACTTAGTGGAGCCCAATTGTTTTCGAAGATCGATTTAAAAAGTGGGTATCATCAAATTAGAATGCGGGAGGGAGACGAATGGAAAACTGCGTTCAAAACTAAATATGGTTTGTATGAATGGTTGGTAATGCCATTCGGACTTACCAACGCTCCTAATACTTTCATGCGTCTCATGAATTATGTTTTACGTTCGTTCATTGGGAAATTCTGTGTTGTGTATTTTGATGATATTTTAGTCTATAGCAAGAGCTTGGAAGATCATATTCAACATCTACGTGCCGTGCTTGAAGTCTTGCGAAAAGAGGTACTTTATGCCAATTTAAAGAAATGTTGTTTTTGCACTAATGAAGTTGTTTTTCTAGGCTTTGTGGTAAGTGCTCGTGGATTAGAAGTTGACCAAGAAAAGGTCAAGGCGATCAACGAATGGCCGCGTCCAACGAACATCAGCCAAGTGAGGAGTTTTCATGGGTTGCCAAGCTTCTATCGAAGGTTTGTGCCTAATTTTAGTTCTGTAGCTGCCCCCTTGACAGGTATAATTAAGAAAAATTCTCCTTTTGTGTGGACTGATGAACAAGAAAATTCTTTTAATAAGCTTAAAGAATGTCTAACTAATGCACCATTGTTGTCTTTACCTGATTTTAACAAAACATTCGAGATAGAGTGTGATGCTTCAGGTATCGGCATTGGCGCTGCTTTGATGCAAGATGGACGGCCTATTGCATACTTTAGTGAAAAGCTTAACGGAGCTACGTTGAATTATCCAACGTATGATAAGGAACTATATGCATTGGTCTGAGCTCTCGAAACATGGCAACACTATTTATGGCCGAAGGAATTCGTAATTCATTCAGACCACGAGGCTCTAAAGCATTTGAAGGGACAAACCAAGATCAATAAACGTCATGCCAAGTGGGTGGAGTATTTGGAGTCGTTTCCGTACGTGATCAAGTATAAAAAGTGTAAGGAAAATGTTGTAGCCGACGCCCTATCACGAAGGTACGCACTTGTCAATTTAATGGATTCTAAATTGCTTGGTTTTGAATTTATCAAAGATCTTTATAAATCCGATGCTGACTTTGGTGAAATTTATGAGTCTTGTTCGCATGGTGCTTGTGAAAAGTACTTTCAGCATGAGGGCTATTTATTTCGTGAAGGCAAGCTTTGTGTGCCTCAAAGTTCTGTGAGAAACGTCCTTGTAGAAGAAGCTCATAGCGGAGGACTTATGGGCCACTTCGGAATTGCTAAAACTTTAGCAATATTGCATGAACATTTCTACTGGCCCAAAATGAAACGTGACGTAATAAGGAAATGTGATCGTTGCATCACTTGTAAGAAGGCAAAGTCACGAATCAAACCGCATGGTTTATACACCCCGTTGCCTATTCCTGATGCTCCGTGGGTAGACATTTCAATGGACTTCATTCTGGGCCTTCCAAGAACCGAAAGAGGGAGAGATTCAATATTTGTTGTTGTAGACTGTTTTTCAACAATGGCCCATTTTATACCTTGTAATAAAACTGATGATGCTACTAACGTTGCTAGTCTATTTTTCAAGGAAGTTGTTAGGTTGCATGGAATCCCTCGAACCATTGTCTTCGATCGCGACACAAAGTTTCTAAGTCATTTTTGGAGGACGTTGTGGGGGAAATTGGGCACCAAACTTCTATTTTCGACGACATGCCACCCTCAAACGGATGGCCAAACCGAAGTAGTCAACCGTGTGCTATCAACTTTGCTTCGAGCTATTTTGAAAAAGAATGTGAAGATGTGGGAAGATTGCTTACCTCATGTGGAGTTCGCATACAATCGAACCGTTCATTCTGCTACGAAATTTTCTCCTTTTGAGGTAGTATACGGTTTTAACCCCATTACTCCTCTTGATTTGATTCCTATGTCTTCTAATGAATTAGTACATGTAGATGGCAAAAAGAAGGCCGAATTTGTTAAACAATTGCACAAAAATGTTAAGGATAATATTGAGAGGAGAACCGAACAATATGTTCGAGGGGTAAATAAAGGGCGCAAATGAGTCGTGTTCGAACCCGGTGACTGGGTTTGGATCCACATGCGCAAAGAACGGTTTCCCGATTAAAGGAAATCCAAGCTTCAATCAAGGGGTGATGGCCCTTTTCAAGTATTGGAACGGATCAATGACAACGTCTACAAGATTGACCTACCGGGTGAGTATGGAGTGAGTGCAAGTTTTAACGTTGCTGATCTTTCTCCTTTTGATGTAGGTGACGATTCGAGGACGAATCGCTTCGAAGAGAGGGAGGATGATATGAGCTCGCCCATGAAGATAGGTGCCGAATCCATGGAGTTGCTTTGGGGCCAATTACTCGAGCATGTGCCAAGAAGTTCCAAGATGCTGTAGCAAGCTATATTGCTCGATTGTGGAGTGATGGGTTGATTGCCCATAAAACGCCCAGCTCAACTAGCTTGTTTCGCAATTTCCTACAAGCTGATTTTAGCTTGTGTCAGCTCAATTTAGCTCAATTCGGCACTTAATTAGTTCAAGGAGCTGATTAAATTTATTTTCAATAAATTTAATTAGTTGTGTTAGTTTAGAATCAGCTCAAATCATTTAATTAAATAAATGTGTCTTAATCTGGACATTTTTTAATTCAGCTTATTAAATATGTTTTATATTAGTACATGCCTTTAATATGTCCATATTAAGTCATAAATTAAATGTGTTTAGTTTAATTACAAAGTTTTAATGTGTCTTGACTAAGACAAATTTATTAGTGGCTACTAATTAATTTGTCTTAGCTGAATTAATGTGCAGAATTTTAATATGTCCAGCTGCTGATTTCATGAGTATTAAACTTGTCTTAACCACATTTATTTGATGTTTTTCAGCTAGCTTAATGGCAAAGAAAGCTCATAAAGAAGGAGCATGTATTTGGGCACATGCATGGACGGCATTTAAAGTGCAGCTGCCTTGTGTTTCCAGCTGACTTTTCGTGCAGCTCAATGGACTTCTAGCTGTTGTTTTGAGCTTCTCCAAGGGCCAATTTCGTGGAGAGCAATGGCCAAAGAGTGCCTCATAAATTCCAGCAGCCAATTCATGTGGAGGCTACTCATATTCGGCCAAAGAAGCATAATTTTTGAAGCTGTCCATTTCTCTTCTCCATAGCATCAATTAAGCTCTTTTAAAACATTAACTGAATGTGAATTTTCTCCATTAAAGGGGCCAGCCGAATCATCTTTTTCTAGAAGGTTAATTTTCAGAATTTTATCACATGAATGTAACTAGGAAATTTCTAGGAAGTTTCCTCAAGAAACTTAAGGCATAAGGATCTGATTAGATAGGCTATTCGGCTACCTTAGTCAAGCTATAAATAGGTCATGTAATTCACATTTTGAGGTTAATGAACAATTTGATAGCTTTGCTAAATTGTGAGGTTGTTTTCAACTCTCGTTATTCTCCAAAAACTTGTGAGACTTATCAAACATCTTTGTGGCGTCAAACTTGTTTTTGTTTCTTCCCGAACTTATCACTTTAATCCCAAAAGTGTGGCGTTCGATTCATACTAAGGTTCCTATCATCATTGATAGTGGGTCGAAGTTTCTATCCATTTAACAAACCTTCCATCCATCCTTACCAACCTAAGCATTCTCCTAAGTTACGGGTTAACACATTCCTATTGTGTTAGTTCGGCTTTCGAATCCTTAGCCAAATTGCTTCCATTGTTTTCTAATTCATTTCCTAAACCAACAAAACCCTTTTGAGCCTAAATAAACCTCTTTCTTCTATCCTATTTTGTAAAGCCTCAATTTACTCCTAATTCACGATCGGGCGATCTTTACGACTCAATTTGATCTCGAGGTGAGGGCGTATCACCTACTATAATGACCATGCCCTTTGCACTTAAAGCATTCAATCTCACGAGTCCTCTTCACACTCGAATCACCTAAATTGGGCTGCTTAGAAGGTGTTTGCGTTTTAACAGGAGCCCCTTTTTTTCCAATCTGATTGCTTACTTCCATTACTCAAAGAAAACTTGTTAGTAACAAAAGGGGATTTTGAACTCTTAAAATCAGAATTGGAATTGTTACCTCGGTAATATTGTGAAGTCGAGAAGGAACCAAACCTTTGTTCCTTTAGTTGTTGCTCGATCTTAATGCTTTATGAACTGCTTCTTCCAAATCAATGTAAGTTTGTAGCCTCAATGTATTAGCTATCGGCCTGTACAAACCATCAATAAATTGAACCATAGTTGTTTCTTCATCCTCCTCCACATTAGCTCTCTGAATGAGCATCTCCATCTCTTTAAAATATTCATCCACCGTCTTACTACCTTGAATAAGTCTTTGGAGCTTTGTTTTAATCTCTCTATAGTAGTGATGTGGAATAAACCTTTCTCGCATAATCTGTTTCAACTCATCCCATGTCGAAATCTCACCTTCATAATTGCGATGACGATTTACCCCAAGTTGAGTCCACCAATGATACGAACTCATTTCGTGAATTGAATCGAGTCGTTAGTGTCGCCCGATCGTGAATTGAGTAGAATAGAATCGTTTCGGTTTAAAAGAAACAAAATAGAGTTAATGGCTTCAAACAAAGGTAATGAATAAAATAGGAAGGAAACAATAACAAATTATTTGGCTAAGACCAAAGATGAACCAGCAATAACGAGTTGTTGACCCGAATCTCAAAATGGTCTTTAGGTGTTTTTCGGTTAAAGGAAACAGCAAAGGAACCTTGACCCACTGTCAACTATGATAGGAACCAAAGGTATATTGAACGCCACACCAAAGGTGATAAGTTCAGCAACAAAGAAAAGATGGACACCACAAGCTATGCTTGATAAGTCAAATCAATTCCGAAAGAACAAAGAGAATTGGATAGCTCATAATTCAAATATTTCATCTATATTCAGCAAAAAGTTCTTCTTTCTCTATGACTGATTACATCTATTTATAATGCTAAAACAAGGTAACCGAATGGTCAAAAAACATCCACTTAATGTGCCATAAAAAACTGATGTCTTTTCTTATTCTTTGAACCAAATAACTCCTTCCATAAAATCACCTTAATTCAGCTGATTTGAATGTCTTTAATGGCTTAGAAAATGACTCTTGAGTTGTCCTTGGCTAGTTGAAAAGACACCATCTCTTAACCAGCTCCTTAATGACATTCAAAGGCTTGATTAATTTCTCTTGAAAGCTCTAAAAACGGCTGGAAGTGGATGATACGAGCTCGTTTCGTATGAAATAACGAGTCGTAATATTTCCCGATCGAAATTAGGTAGTGTCGGCCTTGAAATAAATTCAAGTCTTGGTGTTTAAAATTAAATGGCTTTGGGAAACAAGGGAGTTTGATGGAGTGTTGTTTGCTGGATATTTCAATGAAAACAAGTCGAACCCTTATTAGCAAATAAGGACCCGGGGCTTAAGGTTTCAAAGAAAGAAAGGATTTGGGATAAAACCGAGACCCTCTATTTAGCAAAATAGAAACCTACGGTATGAAGAACGCCACACCAATGGTGATAAGTTCAAAACAAAGTCAGATTGACGCCACTTGTTGAAGATAAGTCAATTTGAGTTTTGGAGAATAAAGAGAGTGAATTGCCTCACTAAAATGATGTTTCATTCAGAAATTTGTCAAAAGTGCTTTTACAAGAAATTGAGCAACTATTTATAGTTTAATGTCTAGTAGCCGAATGGACATATTCTAGACTTAATTTCTAAGTAAAAATTGAACAAAAATTTAGCTTAAATTCATGTATATGCTTGCATCAAGGTTCGGCTGAATAGAGACCAAGGAAAAGCTTTCAATGAACTTGGAAAAATGGGAGCAGCTACATTCGGCCAATGGAGTTTAATGAGGTCATTCATGAAGCAACTATTGATGAAAAATTACCAGCATTAATTGGCAACTTGAACAGCCATTTAGAAGTGTGAATGGACGGTTTTGAAGAGCCTTGAAGTGTGAACATGGCTGAACCGAATAGACATAGTGTGAATAGCTTTTATACGCCCTTGGGAAGAGAATCGGCCAAGCTTGAAAGGATGAAAAGCTTGATCACTCTTGGCCGAATAGTTGCCTTGAAGAACACCAAAATTAATCAACTTTTAATACATTAGTTCGACTGCACATGCATCTTCAAATTCATTGAATCTCCATGCATGAATCTGCCCAATTCATCTCCAAATTCGGCTGCACCTAAAAATAAACATGAACTTAATTAATTTCAAGCAAATTCATCTGAACTAAATTAAAATATAATGTGAACATCCTAAATAACATTGAGACAACTTAAATATTAACAAATCATAACACATAAATTCGGCTAGACAAATTTAAAACATGTAATAATTTAGACAAACTAAATGACATCAAGACATCTTTAATTTAACTAAATCAAGACATATTAAACACTTAAATTAATTAAGACATATTTAAAAGTTGTAATGAAACTTATTTAAATGTTTATTTAAATGGTCTAAATTCCAGCATCAAATTAATTAGCTAGAACGAAATTCAGCTTCAAAGAAGTTGAATATGTTCAGCTCGTTTTTAAACTCCTTGCTATCATTTTCCTCAACCCGTTCCACCATTGCTAAAATAGCATCTTTGAATCGTTTAGCTCTAGTTCGCGTTATTGGACCAATGGGCAGCTTAATGGCTTCTTGTTCGTTCTCCATTTGGTTCGTAGGCAAGCTCACATCATTCCCCTCCTCTTCAGAACGATTTGACCTCAAATCAGAATCTGCATCAAACGGAGACAAATTAGAAACGTTAAAAGTCGCGTTAACATTATATTCACCAGGCAAGTCCAATTTATAGGAGTTATCGTTAATTCGCTCAAGGACTTGAAACGGTCCATCCCCTCTCGGAAGAAGTTTGGATCGCCTTTGCATAGGAAATCTCTCCTTGCGCATATGCAACCAAACCCAATCTCCCGGTTCGAACACAACTCGCTTACGACCTTTGTTAGCATGTTGCTCATAGTTCTTGGTCTTGGCCTCAATATTGTCTCGAACTCGTTGGTGCAATTGCTTGACGAAATCAGCTTTGCGCTTCCCATCTACATGAACAAGTTGATTAGAAGGCAATGGCAATAAATCAGGTGGAGTTAATGGATTGAAACCATAGACAATTTCAAAAGGAGAAAATTTGGTAGCTGAATGAACAGCTCGATTATACGCAAACTCCACATGTGGTAAGCATTCTTCCCAAGCCTTCACATTCTTCCCAAGCCTTCACATTCTTCCGAATAATAGCTCGAAGCAATGTAGACAGAATCTGGTTGACCACTTCGGTTTGGCCGTCCGTTTGCGGATGGCAAGTGGTTGAAAACAGCAACTTCGTTCCAAGACGCCCCCATAGTGTCCTCCAAAAATGGCTAAGGAATTTTGCGTCTCGGTCGGACACGATCATTCTAGGCATGCCATGCAACCTGACCACCTCTTTGAAAAATAAGTTAGCAATATTAACGACATCATCAGTTTTATGACATGCTATAAAATGGGCCATTTTTGAGAACCTATCTACAACCACAAATATTGAATCTCGGCCATTCTTACTCCAAGGTAAACCTAGCACGAAATCCATGGAGATATCAAACCAAGGGGTTTCGGGAATAGGTAATGGTTTATACAAACCGTGGGGCTTAATTCGTGACTTAGCCCGTTTGCACGCAATGCATCTATTACAAAATCGTTCGACATCTCGTCGCATCTTGGGCCAAAAGAAATGTTCGTGCAATGTAGCTAATGTCTTAGCAACACCAAAGTGCCCCATTAATCCTCCGCTATGGGCTTCTTCGATCAACACTTCTCGTACGGAACCTTGGGGTATACAAAGCTTTCCTTCTCGGAATAAGTACCCATCATGTCGATAGTACTTCACGTAGGCTCCCTTTGCACATAATCTAAAGAATTCACCAAAGTCAGCATCGTTGACATATAAATCTTTAAGAAATACAAACCCCATTAACTTAGCATCCAAAATATTTAGCAACGCATACCTTCGAGATAGTGCATCAGCCACTACGTTTTCCTTACCTTTCTTATATTTAATAACGTAGGGAAAAGATTCGAGAAATTCTACCCACTTAGCGTGCCGCTTATTCAACTTGTGTTGCCCCTTTAAATACTTCAAGGACTCATGATCGGTGTGTATGACGAATTCCTTGGGCCAAAGATAGTGTTGCCACGTTTCTAAGGCTCGGATCAACGAATAGAGCTCCTTGTCATATGTTGGATAGTTTAAGACAGCACCATTCAGTTTCTCGCTAAAATAGGCAATAGGACGACCATCTTGCATCAACACAGCTCCAATGCCTAAACCTGATGCATCACATTCTAACTCGAAAGTTTTATCAAAGTTAGGCAAAGCTAATAACGGTGCATGAGTTAGACAATATTTAATTTTCAAAAAGGATTTTTCTTGTTCCTCTCCCCAAATGAAGTTGGAATTCTTACGAATAACCCCGGTTAAAGGTGCGGCTAAGGTGCTAAAATTTGGCACGAATCGACGGTAAAAACTTGCTAGTCCATGGAAACTTTGAACTTGGGAGACATTCGTGGACGGGGCTATTCTTGGATCGCCTTGATCTTCTCTTGATCAACTTCAAGACCCTCCGAGCTAACAACAAAACCTAAAAACACAACCTTGTTAGTGCAGAAATCACATTTCTTCAAATTAGCATACAAGGTTTCTTTTCTCAATACTTCCAAAACAGATTTTAAATGTAAAATATGTTCATCCAAATTGGTATTGGCAAGAATTTTACTGAAGTACGAATAAATCCGCAGAAACAAATTTTGAACTCTTGTGATAAAAAGTTGGCATGTGAAACGCCTAGTCTACTTGTGTGTGGTGATAATTTGAATTTTCTATTTTTTTTTAAATTCCCCATGTCTGAACAAGTCTATTCGAATGAGATTTACGATGTATGAATGTTTGAACATATGCATGCTCAAATTCTTTTTGTTCCACTTGTGTGAATTGTTGGTAATTAAGAAATTCGCACTGCATTTTGGAACGAGTGAACAATATCGTGTGTTCAACCCTGGAGTTCGCTATTCTAGTTCATCTTTGAGAGAAGGCAAGCATTGTAAATTTTGTTTGAATGACCAAGTAAACAATCGTTGCTTGTATGATGCTTTGTCACTAAGTTTGAAAACGAGACGTGTGAATCTTGTTGGCTTGTTAAGACACAATCAAATTTTTGATTGTGGAGAATGTTGTTTATTTTTGTTTAACAGAATCGAGACATATGAATGTTTAAAGGCATGCTTGTTTAATTTTCTTTTGATCCGAATATGTGATAAGACGATGGCATGTAAAATGGTTAGTGCATTTGAATTTGAAGATGGTGTCTCAAATCTGCCTTGCTATATAAATTCTGCATGTTTAAGTAAGATTGATCGAGTGGAACTTAGATTACATGATCATTTGGAGGACTCCTTGATAAATTTTGATTATAAATTTGATTTGATTCTGATGCATCCTTTATTACCAAGTATGGAAAACCATTGTGAACAGGTAAGATCCTCTTCTACATTTGATCCCGGCATTGGATTATGCATTCTAATTTTGAATAAGATTCTGGAAAGATCGTTTGAGTTTATAAATTTTAGTGTCACTAATTCGTTCTATTTCTATGTAGGTGACACTTTGGAATGGTTTCCTCCTAAAGAGGGAGGGCATGGAACTAAATCATTTTCTTTTCAAACCATTTGTGGTTCCTGGAGTTTTAAAAACAATACTTTTCGAATCATGAACAAAAGGGCTTGTGATCTCGAAAAATTTTTCGCGAGCAAGTGGCCCGATTTGAGGACAAATCGTCTTCAAGAGGGAGGGTATGATGTGATCTCAATCGCATCATGTTGTGGCACCACTCGTTGCTATCATGATTGGCCTAAACACGAGGGCCCCAAGTGCAAGATGAAGCTCAATCTCAGCTCAATCTTAGTTTTTCCCAGCTCGATTTAGCTCACATGAGCTTAATTTAGCTTACTTTAGCTCGTTTGAGCTTGGCTTAAGTTTATTTCAACTCATTTATTTTAATGTCTGAATAAATTAAGTAATTTATTAATTTAGCTTAAATTACTACAGCTCATAATTATGTTTTGACTTATTACATGTTTTAAATGTGTCTTGGCCGAATTTAATATGTCTTGTTAAGACTTTATTAAATTTGTCTAATTTAATTTATGTTTAATTAGTGTGTCTAAATTATATTAATGTTTGTTCAGCTGAATTTTATGTGATTTAATTTTGGTTCATGTGTTTTTGTAGGTGAGCTGAATTTGGAGAGTAATTAAACAAGGTTCATGCATGATAGGTTCAATGTATGGGAGTGTGCATGCACAATTGAGGTTCAATGGATGGCATTTAAAGGAGCACATGCATTTGGGACGTTCATGCAAGAGGGAGTTGCTGAAAGTTCATGTATTTGAAGATTCATGGATCATATTTATGGGGGGAAAATACATGGACGTTTCATGCATGATTCATGCATTTTCAAGATGACCATTCAAGTATTTTAGGCACATTAATGCCTCATTCAGCCAAGGGAGATGTAGGATCATTAAAGAGCTGCACATTCATGGAATTATGGAGATTCTTCAAGGCTAAGGATGCATGAATGCATCAAGTGAAGCATCATGATGGTTCGGCCAATTCATGTACCATCTTCAAGCATGAACTGGATTTTAATGCTATTTGTGTGAACATGTTAAATACCTGTGTGAACAGAATTTAAGTTAGTGTGAACAACATAGATGCCGAATATCAATAGGCATTTTAGGCTTATAAATAGCTTACTTGTTTATTGTAAAAGGTGACAGAATTAGATTATTGAAAACTTGATTGTGAGGTTTCCTCCTATCCTATTTTGTACGAGTCTCGTTCTGACTTATCTAGCTCGCTAGTGGCGTCAACCCGACTTCTTGAACTTATCACCATCCTGGTGTGGCGTTCATCCACCTTTTTATACCTTTGGTTCCTACCTCTCTATAGGTAACGGGTCAAGGTCCATCTTCGACAATCCATTTAATCCACCTTGAGCAATATAAGACTCGGGCAATACTTTTTAGTATTGAACATTCTTGACGTTTAAGTTTTATTTTCCATCTCCATCAATTACCTTTTTCTAACCTACCTTGTTTCTATTCTAAACCGAATTTATCAACACCAAACCACTCATCTAAACCCTCTCAAAGCTTCCGCAACCCTTAGCCTAAATCACCCAATTTTGACAACTCCAACTACTCCTCGTAGACGATCAGGCAACTTTGTGAAATGACTCGATTAACCTGGGCCGGATCACATCAAAGGTCCATCTTCGACTTCCATTAAACCCACCTTAAGCAATATAAGTCCCGGGGCAATACTTTTTAGTATTGAATCATTCTTAAAGTTTGAGTTCTTTATCCATTTCCATCTATTTATCATTTTTGTAACTTAATTCTTTGTTAAACCGAACCTATCTTTCATCAAACCAAAACCCATCCTTTGAACCCATTTTGCCTACCTTCCACTTATAAAACATTCAAACTCCATCTATCTACAAATTTGAACGAGCTTCTCGTCGACGATCGGGCATCTTAAGTGAACCCGACTCAATCAATCGGGCTGGATCACATCAGTGTTGACAAAACTCTATTAACAACCTCCATTTGGCCATCAGTTTGGGGATGACTTTTTGTGGAAAATAATAGCTTAGTTCCAATCTTTCCCCATAAAGTCCTCCAAAAGTGGCTGAGAAATTTAGTGTCTCGATCCGAAACAATGGTTCTTGGAATGCCATGCAATCGTACAATCTCCCTAAAAAATAGATTGGCAACATTTAAAGCATCGTCAGTTTTGTTACATGCTATGAAATGAGCAATTTTTTAAAACCGATCAACTACAACAAACACAGAATCTTTGCCATTCTTTGTTCTAGGAAGACCCAAAACAAAGTCCATAGAAATATCCATCCATGGCATTTCTGGGATTGGTAATGGAGTATAGAGTCCATGTGGCTGGACCCTTTATTTCGCCTTCTTGCAAACAATACAACGATTGCACACTTTGCCACATCTCATTTCATCTTTGGCCAATAAAAGTGTTCTTGAAGAACGGCCAAATTTTTGGCAATACCAAAATGTCCCATTAAACCCCCACCATGTGCTTCGTGAACCAGCAAATTTCTAGTTAATCCTTGGGGTATGCACAACTTATTTTCTCGAAATAGGAATCCATCTTGTTGGTAGTACCTGTCATACGCACCTTGCACACATAACTTGTAAACTTCTCCAAAATCAAAATCATCAGCATATAATTCCTTTAAATAAGCAAAACCAAGTAACTTGACATCCAAATAATTTAGAAGAGCATACCTTCGCGATAAAGCATCCGCAACGATATTTTCCTTACCTTGCTTATACTTAATCACATATGGAAAGGATTCTAAGAATTCTACCCATTTTGCATGTCATTTGTTAAGCTTAGTTTGCCCTCTCAAATGCTTCAAAGCCTCATGGTCCGTGTGTATAACGAACTCTTTAGGCCAAAGGTAATGCTGCCATGTTTCTAATGCACGTATCAATGCGTACATTTCTTTGTCATAGGTGGGATAATTGAGCGTAGCTCCATTAAGTTTCTCGCTAAAATAAGCCACCGGTCGCCCATCTTGCGTTAAAACTGCACCTATTCCTATTCCAGAAGCATCACATTCCACCTCAAAAATTTTGTTAAAATCCGGCAAACATAAAAGTGGAGCATTAGTCAAACAATCTTTGATTTTAACAAAAGCAGATTCTTGTTTATCAGACCAAATAAAAGGTGATTTTTTTATAATACCGGTTAATGGGGTAGCAAGAGTGCTAAAATTTGGTACAAACCTCCTATAGAAGCTTGCAAGGCCATGAAAGCTTCTAACTTGGCTGATGTTATTTGGTCGTGGCCATTCTTGTATTGCTTTAATCTTCTCTTGGTCCACCTCTAGTCCATTTGCACTTACAACAAAACCTAGAAAAACAACTTTGTCAGTACAAAAGTTACATTTCTTAAGGTTTGCATACAATACTTCCTTTCGTAAAACCTTCAAAATAGTATGCAAATGTTCAAAATGTTTAGTTAATGATTCGCTGTAAATTAAAATATCATCAGAATAAACTACGCAAAAACAACCAATGAAAGACCTCAAAACGTGGTTCATCAACCTCATGAAAGTACTCGGTGCATTGGTGAGGCCAAAAGGCATCACTAACCACTCATACAAACCGTATTTAGTCTAAAACGCAGTCTTCCACTCGTCCCCCTCCCGCATACGAATTTTGATGTGAGCTTGCCTACGAACCAAGTGGAGAACGAACAAGAAGCCATCAAGCTGCCCATTGGTCCAATAATGTGAGTTAGAGCTAAACGATTCAAAGATGCTATTTTAGCAATGGTGGAACGGGTTGAGGAAAATGATAGCAAGGAGTTTAAAAACGAGCTGAACATATTCAACTTCTTTGAAGCTGAATTTCGTTCTAGCTAATTAATTTGCTGCTGGAATTTTAGACCATTTAAATAATCATTTAAATAAGTTTCATTACAGCTTTTATGATACGCACCGGCTCGGGAAGGAGAGTCGAGTCGTAGATGTGCCCGATCGTGAATTGGAGTAATACTCGATGGTGGACGAAATAGGTTAAGAAAGAAGAGATAAAGGCTCAAATTTAGTTCAAAAGAGGTTATGAAATGTATTGAGGATGATAGGTGAATGAAAACCAAGTATTCAAGTTGAACCAACACAATATAAGTGTGTTATCCCGAGACTTATACGAATGCTTAGGTTGAGATGGTAACGGTTAGGAAGGTAGGTAATAGAAACGCAACCTCGACCCACTATCAATATTGATAGGAACCTCGGTATAACTTGAACGCCACACTTTGGGTGCAAAGTGATAAGTTCGAAATGCAAAAACAGGTTGACGCCACAAGGGTTACTTGATAAGTCTAACCAGTCCTTGGAGAACAATGAGAGTTGAACACAAACTCACAAAGTAAACAAATTTCATATAAGTTTTAAAAATATATTGTCTAACCTTAAAACGAATACAAAGCAAGCTATTTATAGCTAAATTCCTAAGGTAGCCGAATGGACTAATAAGATGCTGAATGGCCAGCCAAAATTAAAACAAAAGAGACTAGAAATTTCCAGCAACCTTCCTAAGACATTTTTGGGAAGCTTCATGCATGAAGAAGTCAATTGGACAGCTTCTAGATGTAATCCATTCAGCTGGACATTAATGGAAGTATTGGTGAGCTGAATAAGGGGTCTTGGTTCGGCCAATGAAGTTGAATGCACCTTAATGAAGCCTCCTTGTGAGTTGAATAGCTTGACCATTTTTATTAACGTTTTGGGCACACAAAACAGCTCCTAAATGCTTCTTGGGAGTATGAAACGTCAACCTTGGTTAATTAAGCAACAGACATGCTTTGGCCGAATGGTCACTTGGAAATTCCCCAAACAACAGCTCTTTGCTGTACCCGAAGCAATACCAGCTTTAATGCTGTTCAATAACGTCCCCCCTTGCATGCTTTCATTAATGTCGTCCATGCATGGTGAATATCTCATTTAATTCATGTTTTGCTTCCCTTTAAATGCCGTTCCATACATGGGAACATCTCATTTAATTCATGTCTTTGCTGCACATTAAATCAGCAAGCAGCTTCTTTAATTTCGTCCATTAAATGGCCACATGAAAAAGCACAAACAACTCCTTTAATGCCGTTCCTTGCATGTAGAACAGCATCTTTAATGCATGTCTTGCTGTACATTAAATTCGGCCAACATCCACTTCCTTAAATTGCCGTCCAAGCCATTAAACCTGCAGCCAAATAATTAAATTCGGTCATTAATATCTGCTCATTAAAAATCAGCATCTTAAGACAAATTAAATTGGCAGCAATTTGATCAATAAATATGCTCATAAATTCAGCTGAAACTAATGAAAAACATCAATAAATTCGGCAACTAAGACACATTTAATTCAGCATCCTAGACAAGTTAATTAAATTTGGCTGAACATTAAATAACAGCTTAGGCATAATAAATCAGCAATAAGACACATTAAATAATTGTAATAAGGCAAACACATTTATGCTAGGTAATAATTAAAACAAATTAAACATGCAATAAACAAACATAATTAAAATGTCCAGATTTCTTAATTAAACACTTAGTAATTATTTGAGCTAAAATAACTAACTCAACTAATTAATTTATTCCGGCAAATTAAATTAAAAGAGCTAAAGAGCTAATAACGAGCTCAACGAGTTAAATTGAGCTTGAATGAGCTGACTTGAGCACGAATGAGCTAACTTGAGCTCGAATGAGTTGAACCACACGAAAAGAAATTCAAATGAGCTAAAAATTAGCTTCATCTTGCACTTGGGGCCCTCGTGTTTAGGCCAATCTCGACGGCGTTGGGTTGTGACATTACATGATGCAATCAGGATCACATCATTTTAAATATGTCTTAATTTATTACAAGTGTTTAATATGTTGATTTGGTTGAATTAAAGGTGTCTAGATGTCATTTAATTTGTCTGAATATATTACATGAATTAATTATGTTCAGCCGAATTAATGTGTCTTGTTTAGTACATATTTAATTCGACTTAATGTTAGTTAGTATGTTCATATTATGTTTTAAATTAATTCAGCTGAATTGAGTTAAATTAATGAGGTTCATTTATTTTGTTTAGGTTCAGCCGAATGTGGAAGATGCATGGGAAAGGTTGGCCGAATGTGGTGTGCAAGATGCATGCATGTTGGATTCAATGCACCTAATGATACATGCATGAACTACATTAAAAATGGTGTGCTGATTATTGAAGTTCTCTAAGTGACCATTCGGCTAAAGAGATAGTTTTTCAAGCTGCCATTCATTTCCTTCACATTGCTGGATACATTTTGGCCATTCGGTTCTTGGTGTTCACATTTTAAGGCTCTTCAAAACCGTCCATTCACACCTAATGTGGCTGCTCAAGTGCCCTCTTTATTATTGATAATTTTTCAGCAAGAGTTGCCTATTGAATGATCATTTAAGCTCATCAGTCGAATGTAGCTGCTACATGCATTCCCAAGATTCATTTACTTAATGTGGAAGCTTCATGTATGGTCACCATTCAGCCAAACCTACATTGGCCATTTTTTGTTCAATGTTTGCTTAGAAACTAAGTCTAGAATATGTCCATTCGGCTACTAGGTATTATGATGTGATTCGGCCCGATTAATTGAGTCAGTTTCACTTAAGATGCCCGATCGTCAACGAGAAGCTCGTTCAAATTTGTAGATAGATGGAGTTTGAATGTTTTATAAGTGGAAGGTAGGCAAAATGGGTTCAAAGGATGGGTTTTGGTTTGATGAAAGATAGGTTCGGTTTAACAAAGAATTAAGTTACAAAGATGATAAATAAATGGAAATGGATAAAGAACTCAAACTTTAAGAATGATTCAATACTAAAAAGTATTGCCCCGAGTCTTATATTGCTTAAGGTGAATTTTGATGAAGGATAGAAGTGGACCTTGACCCGTTACCTATATGGAGGTAAGAACCAAAGGTATAGGAAGATGGTTGAACGCCACACCGATTCGGTGATAAGTTCAATGGAGTTCGGATTGACACCACTAGCAAGCTAGATAAGTCGCTTCGAGACTCGAACGAAAGAAGAGAGGAGGTAACCTCACAAGAACAAAAGTTCTATTAAGTTTAATTGATCAAATTCTGTAACCTTTTACAATAAACAAGTAAGCTATTTATAAGCCTAAAATGCCTATTGATATTCGGCATCTATGTTGTTCACACTAACTTAAATTCTGTTCACACAGGTATTTAACATGCTCACACAAATAGCATTAAAATCTAGTTCATGCTTGAAGATGGTACATGAATTGGCCGAACCATCATGATGCTTCACTTGATGTATTCATGCATCCTTAGCCTTAAAGAATCTCCATAATTCCATGAATGTGCAGCTCTTTAATGATCCTACATCTCCCTTGGCTGAATGAGGCATTAATGTGCCTAAAATACTTGAATGGTCATCTTGAAAATGCATGAATCATGCATGAAACGTCCCATGTATTTTCCCCCATAAATATGATCCATGAATCTTCAAATACATGAACTTTCAGCAACTCCCTCTTGCATGAACGTCCCAAATGCATGTGCTCCTTTAAATGCCATCCATTGAACCTCAATTGTGCATGCACACTCCCATACATTGCACCAATCCGTTCATGAACCTGCAGCAAATTAAATCAGCAAGTTAAATGCATTTCAAACACATTAAATTAGCAGCATATGAACTCAATAATTTGCACATTAAATTTGGCCATACATATTAACAATTTTAGACATATTTAAAACAACATAATTAATTAAGTATTTAATTTAGATATAATTAAAACACTTAATTAATTATTTGTCCAGATTTTAACAAATTAACTAACTTAAGATAAACAACTAATTTAACTAATGACAAATTAAATGGTTTATTTCAGCAAAATAAATGCAAGCTAAAGAAAGCTAAAAATAAGCTCATTGGGTTAAGCTTGAGCTGAATTGAGCTTGAGTGAGTTGACTTGAGCTCGAGTGAGCTGGAAACGAGCTAAACGGAGCTTAACGAAATGAAATTGAACTAATTCAGCTCGCATGGATTTGCAAACAATGCTTAGGGAGGTGATCCAAAAGTGTGTTCGGGGCATGGTCGTATCATCCCCTCCCTCTTTAAAGCGATTTGTCCCCAAATCGGGCCATTTACTCGCGAAAAATCGTTGAAGATTCTGAAAGCCACAATTAACTCGGATCAAAAGAAGCTCATTCGCATGCCCTCCCTCTTTAGGAGGGTACCACTTCACATTGTCACCTTTAAAAGAATAAAACGAATTAGTGACACGATGAAGATTAAACACAAAGGAACTTTTTGAGATTTGATTCACAGTTTGAACAAATAATCCAATACCGGGGTCGAAAATAGAAATCGTTCTTACCTTTTTCTTCGATGGAAACAAACATAAATCACAAGGCATTTGATAGCTATGGTTTTGGAAGTCAACTTTCCATGGTTCGATTACCTTAGGCAATGATATAGAATGGTGTTCACGGGGGTCAAAGACAAAATTTTCTTTTGCCATTTCAATTTGATTTGGCAATTTCATGACCGACTTCATAGAAAGAGCACTAAGCAACTCAAAATCATTATCATTCAAAACATGTTCGGTTCTTTTAGTCCACAGTTGAGAACATCCTCCGAAAACAAAATTTTGATTTTGACTTAACAAACCAACAAGATTCACATGGCTCATTTTTAAACTTAAAGACAAAGTATCATACAAACAAAGATTGTTTACACATTCATTCAAACAAATTTTACGATGCTTGCTTTCTTTCATGGATGATTCATAATAGCAAACTCCAGGATTAAAGACATGATTTTGACTACTCGATCCAAATGGCAAAAAGAGTCCTTTTATGATACGAGTCACAAAAGCCCAAATTCTTGAGGGCAAGGCCCAATAAGAAGATTCCAAGCCCAATCAAGAAATCCACCCATACTTAGTTGAAAATCAGGCCAAATTGTCAAAGTGGCCCAAGTTGTAAAGTTTTATTTTTATTTATTTATTTATTTTACTTAGTTTAAATGTTTATCCAAGAGTCCCAAATAAAAGACCCTTGGCCGAATTTCCATATTAAAATAATTAGGAGTTTTTTTTAGTTTTAGTTTTAGTGTTCTAATTAAATTAGGAAAACATTTGAAAGGCCTATTTATATGGCTTGGCCAACCACCCTACATTACATTACAATTACATTGAAAATTTCAGATTTGATTTGAGTGAAAATTCTCTTTGAGTTCTTCAAGGATTTTCTCTTGAGTTTTCTTTAGAAGTTGTTTTAACAATCTTTTTGATTGTGGGAGCCATCTTCAACCTTCTTCTTGCCATTGATATTCTTTGGAGGGGAGATTAGAGCCGTTTGAAGGGAGTTGTGAGATCTTTCGAGATTTCAAGGCTTCTTAGGACTTATCTTTTAATTTCTTACTGTCAATTCTTTCTTTATTTCTACTTGTGCTGAATCATTATCTAATCTATTTTCTGTTCTTATTGTGTTTTCAGCATTTTTCTATCTTAAGGAATCAGCCCAAAAATCCCCAATTTCTAGGGTTTTTCCATACTCTTTTTGGGTGAAATTAGATTGTCGAAATTTGGGGAAAACTATCTTGGTGTTCAATTGGGCAGAATCACAATCTCCTTGAGGGTTTCAAGAACCCTAACACTTATTTCTATTCTCAATTTGATTCTTTGCTGATTTGGGGATTTTATTTCAGATCTGAAAATTCAAAAATCTAATCTTTTAATTTTCTGTTTCGTTTCAGATCTAATTGTTTAGGGTTTTCGTAGGAGTTTCTCGTGACTTGGCAACTCGATCTTGGTCCGCGCGCAACCTCGTATCATTTGGTATCAGATTTTGGGCGTTTTGGGTGTTCTTGGTTGATTTCTAAACTGATCTCTATTTTTTAAATTACAAACAGCAGTTTTACCCAGAAAAATTTTCGAAAAAAATTCATTTGAGTGGGTAAACGTTTTCTGATTGATCTGAAATTTTACATACATATTTTTGGCACTGTTATTGAATATACAAAAATATTTCCCGCAAAAAAATAAGTCGAAAAAGTCAAAAAATTGAAAAAAGACGAAATCCAATAAAAAATTAAAAAAATATTCAGCGGGTTGAATTTGGTGCCCAAATTTTCCAGATCAAAAATTAAATATATAAGGACACTCCAGATTTAATTTCGTGATTTTTGGAGATCGGGAACACCTCGAACGAAGTTGTCAAGTTACTCCGCAGTTTTTCGGGTTTTCTGTTTTCAGCAATTTTTATTGATTCTTAGCTGTAGGTTTTCATTTGTTTACCTTTATTCTTCCTTTACGTTATCTAACACCTTCTTGTTTCTTGTGTTAGTAGGATTTAAACGTGTGCACAACTTCTTCCTCGGTGCAACACGAATCAATTGGTGTCTCGTCAGTTTTTGGCATCCTAGTGCAAATTAGGATTCTTTGGTAGTTTGGTTCACACTCTCTAATTGGTTGATATAAACTCTGATAAAGAACTCGCAAGATTGAATTCGACCTCATTGAGAATTTGAATTTTCTTTTTGAGTGATTAATGGTGAGGTTTGCTAACTTTTATTTTTGAGTGTTGAGTGTTTATTTTTTACAGGTTTTGAAGATGTCTAAAGGTGATAATAATGATGCACTTATGAAAGTCCAACAACAGTTAGATGGACATACTGCTGTAATCACACAAATAAATGCTACACTTCAAGCATTGAATACTACTTTGAATGAGGTACGAGTGAATCAAAAACATCAATATCGAGATCCAATTAAGGAAGATAGGGATAACCAACCCCAAAGGCGCGGCCCTCGACGTGTCACTAGAATGGATGATGATTTTCATGATCGTGGACAATTATCTTTGGCAAAACCAAGGAGCGAGCAGCAACGAGAACATCTCTTTCATACTCGCTGCCATGTACAAGGTAAGCTTTGTAGAGTTATTATTGATGGTGAAAGTTGCTCAAACATAGCCAGCACGACGATGGTGGAAAAGCTTTGCTTAACCACTACCAAGCATCCACAACCTTATCAACTACAAGGGCTTAGCAACGAAGGCCAATTTAGGGTCACTCAACAAGTGCGCATTGCCTTTTCTATCGGTAAGTATCAAGACGAAGTTGTGTGCGACGTAATGCCTATTCAAGCCTGCCATTTGTTGCTAGGAGAACCATGGCAACTGGATCGAAAAGTCACTCACGATGGTCGTACCAATAGGTATTCTTTCAAGCATCAAGGAAAGAAACTTACCTTAGTGCCGCTCACTCCGGAACAAGTCCATGAGGACCAAATCAAACTGAGAAATTCTGTTAAAACAAGTGAGGAAAAAGAAAAAGAGAATGAAAAAGAGCAAAAAGAGATTGAGAGTGAAAAGGAATGTGAAACAGAAAAGAAAATTGAAAAAGAAGTTGAAGAAAGAAGAGAAAATAAGTTAGAAAAAGAAACAAAAGAAAAAGACGAGGAAAGGCTAGTGAGGAATGTTTCCACTAACCAAGATATGAATTTTTCTTGTGTTGCTACTTTTCAGGTTCCCGAAAGATCGAAAGATAACTTTCAACTTCAATACCTCTCAAATGAAAGACGCTTTCATACGATCAACTTAAGCAAAGATGAAATCACACTACATGATCTCGAAGGTAAGCGAGGTAAGGAAATTTTAGAAACCGAGTCCAGTGCAGATTTGAAAATTATTGATAAAACTTTTGGTGACTTAGTTCTTAAAAGATCCCATCATTTTGATCCGATTAATTGTTACTCTTCGATTGTGGTTGATAAAGTCATTACGAAAAGAAGCGTGATTTGTTATTCTCTTGATTTACCTTGTGTAAAATCCTTGAATTTGTCCAAATCTGTTTTGGAGAATAAGGTAACGAAATTTGCCAAATTTGTTTTCAATTTATATTCTTGCCTTAAACAGTTTATGTGGTTGTACATGAAGTTTGAGTTCCATTTGACAAAGGTTAACTCAACAACGGAGATTCGACTACACTATGCCCCCGATGAACGAAGGTTTGTTTTAAATGAAAAAGGTAAAATCGACCCTTATTCTTTTGCTTATCGAGGTAAGATGCTTGAAACCTTTGAAACACTTTTGTACTCCTCGGATAGTGATAAAGATCGTGTTGATGAACACTTAGATCGAAACATGCTTGACTGTCCTATTTTATTTATTGATGATCTATCTGTTTTGATGGTTGATAAAAAGATTCTTGTTTTTGATAATGCATGTGTGAGTGAATCTATAGACCGTCGATTAATGCATGGTATGATTATGCAACTCTGTGAACCATGTAAATCTTTTCAAATACCTACTTGTGACGATTATGTTTACCATTTGATTTATTACTCGCAATTTATTCATGGTTTGTGGGAACAATGTGAGACGACTGAATGCCTTAAAACATGTCCATCTTTGTTTCAAATATTTGACGAGGCAGTGGTGAGTAAATTAGATTGTTTGCATGGTAATCTGAATCTGTCCATTCACATGCGTTATACCTGTTCTGTTATGCTTATGATTGGACTACAAGCTTGTTTCCGTTGCTATTTACTATCTCATGGCTATTCTTTTCAGTGGACTCAATTGCCATTAGTCCCGTTCGATAGAGGAAAGTCGAGTTCATTTGATTTTTCAGATTCGAGGACGAATCTTTTTGAGGAAGGGGGAATGATACGAGTCACAAAAGCCCAAATTCTTGAGGGCAAGGCCCAATAAGAAGATTCCAAGCCCAATCAAGAAATCCACCCATACTTAGTTGAAAATCAGGCCAAATTGTCAAAGTGGCCCAAGTTGTAAAGTTTTATTTTTATTTATTTATTTATTTTACTTAGTTTAAATGTTTATCCAAGAGTCCCAAATAAAAGACCCTTGGCCGAATTTCCATATTAAAATAATTAGGAGTTTTTTTTTAGTTTTAGTTTTAGTGTTCTAATTAAATTAGGAAAACATTTGAAAGGCCTATTTATATGGCTTGGCCAACCACCCTACATTACATTACAATTACATTGAAAATTTCAGATTTGATTTGAGTGAAAATTCTCTTTGAGTTCTTCAAGGATTTTCTCTTGAGTTTTCTTTAGAAGTTGTTTTAACAATCTTTTTGATTGTGGGAGCCATCTTCAACCTTCTTCTTGCCATTGATATTCTTTGGAGGGGAGATTAGAGCCGTTTGAAGGGAGTTGTGAGATCTTTCGAGATTTCAAGGCTTCTTAGGACTTATCTTTTAATTTCTTACTGTCAATTCTTTCTTTATTTCTACTTGTGCTGAATCATTATCTAATCTATTTTCTGTTCTTATTGTGTTTTCAGCATTTTTCTATCTTAAGGAATCAGCCCAAAAATCCCCAATTTCTAGGGTTTTTCCATACTCTTTTTGGGTGAAATTAGATTGTCGAAATTTGGGGAAAACTATCTTGGTGTTCAATTGGGCAGAATCACAATCTCCTTGAGGGTTTCAAGAACCCTAACACTTATTTCTATTCTCAATTTGATTCTTTGCTGATTTGGGGATTTTATTTCAGATCTGAAAATTCAAAAATCTAATCTTTTAATTTTCTGTTTCGTTTCAGATCTAATTGTTTAGGGTTTTCGTAGGAGTTTCTCGTGACTTGGCAACTCGATCTTGGTCCGCGCGCAACCTCGTATCATTTTATCTCCAACAATTTACACAAATTAAACAACGAGGGTGTTAACATACTCAAATTCAAACAAGCAAACCCTTTAAATTTCATTCGAAAAGATTTACAAAAACATGGAAATTTCACACTAAAAATTAGATAATCCACATGATCAACACAACCAAGCAGATGATATGTAAACTTTTGATCACACAATTCCAGATTTTGTTGGTGCTGATTTATTCGCTCTTCATCAAAAATCTTGCCAATGGCGTATTCATCAATACATTTCCATTCCTTTTCAACATGATCAGTGAGAATGAACATTTTATATGGACTTTCATCTTGCGCATCCAAAACATGCATTCCATTGCAAGTTAAAGATAAACAACCAATACCATCAAAATGATATTTTTCAAAAGCAAGAATCTTCTTATCATTAGACAAAACAAATGGATCATCATCAATCAAAGAATGACAAATAGCCACGTCAAAGTTCAGATTCTTTCTAAAGACCAAATCATCAACAGTGTGTCCATCAACAATCGAGTAAGGCAGAAGTGCTTTAAAATTTTCAACATTCATACCTTGCTTACCTTTTGGCATAGGCGAACTAGGATCGTTGAGAACATTACCTTTTTCAGCCAAAATGAACCTTCTCTCCTTCGAGAGGTATTGGAGTTGAAAATTATCGTCACTTGGCCTTCCGGAGACCTGAAAAGAGGAAACAAAACAAGACAAATTCTCATGTGGTTTAGTAAACAGATTCCTCACTTTTTCTTGCTCTTTTGCCTCCTTTTCTCTCGTTTGTTTTTCTAACTCATTGTCTTTTCTTTCTTTTTCAATTTTCTCTTTTTCCTCACACTTTTGTTCAATCTCAATTTCTTTTTCGATTTCATTCTCTTTTTCACATCCTTTTTCAATCTCAATTTCTTTTTCCATGACACTCGTTTCTTTCTTCAATCTCACTCTCCTTTTCAATTTCTTGTTCCTTTTCTTTCATTTCTTTTTTTCGTCTCTCGATTTCATTCCATATATGCTCATTTTCTCTCATCAACATTTCTTGT